>NW_028230441.1:10063367-10363367 GCF_043228905.1 Azolla caroliniana | reverse complement strand
TCTCTTTCCACTCTCGCGTGGAGCTCTTTGAAGACGGATAACACCTGATCCTTCGTCTTCAACGGTGTGGCCCACAGCTTCCGGTTGTGGTCATCTATGAACGTCACGAAGTACTATGATCATGCATGTGACTTCGTGTCCACTTGACACACATCAGTATGCACCAACTCCAGTGGTGCATTACGTCTCATCGGTGGCCTCGATCGGAAAGAGGTCCGGTTTTGTTTACCGGCCAGACAATCAATGCACTTCTCCAAGTGCATGTTCTTCACTGGAATGAGGTTGTCGTCTGCAAGCCTCTTCATCCCCTTCTCGCTCATGTGACACAACCTCTTGTGCCACAGCTCACCGGCAGTATCGGATGCCACGTTCACTTCCTCCGGACATAATCGGACATTCATCAGGTACAACGTGTTTACCTTCCAGGCCCGAGCCACAATTAGGCTCCCTTTGCTGAACTTCATAACACCGTTCCAGATGTTACCCGTGTAGCCTTCATCATCTAGCCGACCGGCTGATATCAGGTTCAGACGAACCTCCGGCACGTGTCGGACATCCTTCAGCAGCATCTTGCATGCAGTTGGTGTTGATAGCCACACGTCTCCCATGCCGACAATTCGGCATGTACCTTCATTCCCCATCCGGACACAGCCGTGATCAACGACTGAGTAGGATGAGAAGCATTTCCGGTCCGGGGTAAGGTGGAATGACGCTCCGGAGTCGACCACCCAGGTCATCTCGTCGTCAGCGAGGTTTATCTCACTCTCCTTGGTGATGAGCATCAACTCTTCTTCACTTGCCGCGATTGTCGTCGTTCCCTTGTGATCCGGCCCCCTCCAGTCTTTACCGTTCCGATCTGATGTCCGCTTCGAATCGGTACCGTCGGTTTCCTTGTCCTTTCGGAAATGCCTACAATTCTTCTGGAAGTGTCCCGGCTTGCCGCAATAGAAGCAAGTAGGCCTCACCCTTGACTTTGACCGTGTCCCCGACTTTTCCCGGTTCTGGGGACTACGGTTCCTTTGTCTTCCGCGTTCCGATTCGGTAAGGAGCGCTTTGGAGTCGGAGCTCGTATCTTTATCTTTCCGACGTGCCTCCTCATCTAGCAAGCTCGACTTTACTCTTGCTAGCGATAACCGTTTCCCTTCCGGCCCGGCGTTGCCCAAGGTGACAACCAACGTCTCCCAGCTATCTGGGAGGGAACCGAGCAGGAGTAGCACTAGTACCTCATCGGCGAGAGGTACTTTCAATGGTGTTGCTTGGTGGATCAGCCCCTGGAAGGTATTCATGTGCTCCGCCATGCTGGAGCCAACTTGGTATCGGAGTCTTACTAGCTTCCGGAATACCGACACCTGGTTAACGGTGTTTTTGTTTTGAAACATAATGTCGATCTTCTCCCAGAGCTCATGAGCCTTGCTCTCTTCATTGAAGTTGTTGTATAGGCTCATGTCGATGAAGCACCGTATGTACGCCGTTGTCTTCATGTGCATTACCTCCCATATCGTGGCGTTGATCTTGTCCGGTCTCTTGTCCCCGAACTGAACCGGCAACCAAAGATCTTTAACCACGAGCATGTCCCTCATCTTCGACTTCCACACCGAATAGTTGGAGCCGGTGAGCTTGAACATGCCTCCCAATGAATCGTCCATTGTCTGTGTCGTTTTGCTCTGATACCACTTTGACAGGAACAACACGCTCCGTTTACTCAACGCTCGGCCACAACCGAGCCTAGAATAAAACACAGAAAAGAAAAGAAAAATAGGGAATGAAACACAACACGATAGAGAGAAGAGTACACAGAATGTTTACGTGGAAAACCCAAACTTGGGAAAAACCACGGCAGCCCACAGACCGCGAACTATCACTATGTCAGAATGTACAATAAGAAAGCACCAAGGCCACGACCTCGAGCTTGCTATCTTCGCCACAGGCGGCGGTTACAATCAGAGGCAACGACCTCTTCCTCTCTCTCACTCTCTCTGTACACAGTTGCACGCTCTAATCTTGCGCCAACAAGAATGACAACCCTCTGAGGTTTTCCCTAAGTCATATTTATACTAATATGACTTTTTGGCTATTTACAAATATAACCCCGATGGACTCTCAGAAAACATATTTACGGATATGTCCCTTCATCCGGTGAGCACTCCTCACCGGGCCTGCATCATCCGGCACTTGCCGGGTACTCGTCATCTGGTTCTCACCAGGTCTTCCGTTTCTGGGTACTCCTCATCCAGTTCTCACCGGGTCTGCACCATCCGGCTCTCCGTAGCCGGGTACTCGTCATCCGGTTCTCACCGGGTCTTCCGTGGCTAGGTATTCCTCATCCGGTTTCGGCCTCGGCCGAGTTTGCTCATTAGTACTGTTCTTCTCACTTCCCATCCGGAAGGACCTGTTTCCTAACAAAATATACCCCCATTTTTCTTGATTCCTCCACTCTTTTATAGATGCCCCATGCATATGGTGCATGTGAGGGTGTAAGACATGCACGCAATGCATGCTTGCCATGTCATCGTCTAAGCTCTCACATATGAGAATTTACATGTAAAGCTACAATGATAAAAATATAATCCCTAAAGAAATGGTTTGGCTTAATGGTAAGTTTATTGCTTCCTATCTTGCAGGTGTTAAGTTTGAGTCTTGCTTACATCTTTTTGTTTTATGCACAAAATACTATTAGGCTTTTGAACCAAATATCTTTAAAACACCATCCACCGCGATCAACCGTTGCGACCGATTTGCATTCGTTCGGTTTGGCCCGGTTCGGTCCACATCCCGAGCCGGTTTGGTCCGTATCCCGAGGTCGTCAGATGTCGGGTCATCGGTTCTGTCACCGGATCCGTCGTCGGATGCCGCTCACTGGTAATCGGTTCCGCCACTAGTTGCCGCCGGTTTTGGTTGGCCAAAACCTTGCCGGATGCCGAGTCACCGATCATTGGTTCCGCCGTCGGTTGCCGTTCACCAATCACCGGTTCCATTGCCGGTCGCCGGTTGCCAGCTCCATCCAGTGTCCAGTTTTGTCTTCGGCCGGTTTGAGTTTCTTCACCGATTAGCCACATATGTCCCATTGTCGTAGTAGACAAAAGTGGCTCAAGTCCAACTATTTCTTATGTGCTCTTAAGACATAGATGAAATATGATGGATCTCAATCTGCTTATATAGGTGGAGCCTAAACTTTTCCTATCTATGTGGGATATTTCACAGTTTTTTTTTTCTCTTTTTTTCTTTTGCAAAACTTTATACCCACATAACTTGACACTTAGATGTCCGTTTCTTATGTAGTGAAAAGCATTCGAAAGCTCTTGAAGACCTCCATCTTCCCATACCAAGATATTAAGCTAATCTAAAATAGTATCTTCTCTATTATTGTTTCATGTCTCGTGTGAAGAACCACACTTGATTTTGTACGTTCTATGCGATTTTCACACCATTGCCGAAAATCTTCACGACAACGGTATTATGGGTGGTGGTACATGATAAACCTATGGTATATGAACAAGAGGAGTTGGAGGTTGTGATGAGATATGGTTCAATGGAAAAAAAACTAATACCTTTGAATCCACAAATACATGCTAATAAACCTCAAATTTGGCGATTGGTAAGTAGTATTACAATTTGGTATATTTGGAAGGCTCGATGTTTGAAGGTATTTCAAAATGTGACTAAAAGACCTGCCCAAATAATTTCTGGAATTTGGACAGAGATTGTGCATAATCTCAAAGGTTTGTTGGATAGTATAAAAGGTAATATACACCAAGCGGAGCTTAAGCATTTGGAGTTTCATGCCATCTAGGACATAGGTATATTTTATGGACAACTTTTTGATACGGTGGAGTGGTTTTACTCAGCACCAAAGTATTTATTTTTTCGTCCATCATTAGAATTTAGAAAAATAAAGGGGATTTGTGGTATATCTTGTATGTATAGCCTTATGGCATTTTCCCACGTGCCCTTGTAATTCAGTGCCCCATGATCATGTTTATCGATAAAGCCTAGGTGCTTGATTCCCTAATTTTTGAGATTCTAATAATGAATTCACCTCCTCTCTTTTCCTTTTCTCCCTATTTTGGAGCAGGTTAGATTCCTTTAGCTTGGATTTGCTTGGAGCTTTGGAGGTTAGAATTTGAATGGTTAGTGGTTAGAGAGGTTAATCCGATGAAATGTGCTCCAAATTCAATCCCGTTGGATGGAATATTTATATGTAACTCCCCCCTTGGAGCTACTATTTTGTAACTATGTGAATTTTAACCACGTATTGGTCATAGTAGGTAATAAACACTCTATACATCCTATTTTGTTTGTAACAATTGCTTTAAAAAAATAGCCTAAGTTTACATACAAACATTGTGGAGTTGCCAAGATTCTAAAAAATAATTTAGGCTCAAATTTTGTTCAAGTGGTAACAAGTTGAATCTAAACTTGTGCTTTGGTGTTGGAATTAGCACTCTATCATTTGTCATGCTTTCCATGTGCAAAGGAATTAGCATTTTCATTTCAATGTAGAAAATGGAACTCAATTATAGCACAGAAGAAATTTACCCTTCATTCTGACGAAGGATAGCCATTCAAGTAAAATCAATGTCAAAACCTAGGATTAGGGGTCAATTTTGACTTGTGTGACTTCCAAGCTCTATGCCCATTCCAATGTCATTTGTACACATACTAAGGATTGTATTCATGCTTAAGGTTGTCGTGTTGAGGTGGCAATGGCTTTGTTAGTATAGTGAACCTATTGCAAAGTTATAGCTACCTATTCAGGTGACTTTCATGCAAAAGACTATTATTGGATGTTTTTTTATGATCAATTACTTCCCCTTTAAGTCCACCCTTGATTGGTGGGTCAATGCTTAAAAAGTATGTTGCAATAATTCATGAGTGACTGTGAAATTTGAGTGGGATCAATAACGTCTTGCAGTAGGAAAGACAAGGGTTGGAGGGAAAAATCATCTTCCTATTTGTGCTTATGATAACTTCCATCTTGAGTCTCTAATTTTTGAGGATTAGAATATGAATTGTCAAGGTTTACAAGCCCATTCTAACGTTATATCTACCATCTTCTTTTCACGCATGCACACCCTCCTTATTTTATTTTAACATCTTTCTTAGTTCATTAATCATCTTCTTACGCATTGGTTATCACTTGATCTTGTAATCACTCACTAAATGACATAATCACATGAGTTTATTGTTGAGATTCACTAATTGTATCACATTATATTATAACTTATTCTTTGTTTATATATTTAAATGAACCTAACATTTCTCTTCAACTATGATCATGATTGCATATTTAATTACGCCATTCTTAGAGCTCACAATTTTCTCGATTAAGAGCCTTAATAATTACATCTACCACAAGGCTACTTCTTCAAATTTCAAGGCTCAACCTTGAATTTTTTAAGCTTGGTCTTGTGGTAGTAAGGTTGTGTGCTTCAATCACTTGCAATGGGTTCAATTATGTGTTCATTAAAATACTCTTGGTAATTTTTGTTTGGAATAATGCACGCATTGAGTTTGCTTCTAAAATGTGTTTTTTGCAACTATGACGTTTACATTTTCTTGCATTACGAACCATGAAAAACAATGATAGTGCACATAAGAAGGCATTCATTATATGTGATAGTAGGAGAGATATTTACAACTAAATGATAGAAACCATTTCATTGTAGAGGAAGACAAGGAAATCTACAAATAATGAAGTGATTCAATCATCATGTGGATAGAAGAAGGAAAATAGGAAATCCACGTTTACTAAGAAAACCTACAAGATCTAATGGCATTGTGTGCATATTCATCTTGTTTTGCCTAAAAATGTAACAATTCTAGAGAAAAAGTTAAGTAGGCACAAAACATTACTTGTTGTAAATCGTGTAAAATGTATGATTGACTTCCTTTATTATTAGTGAAAAGATATATAGGTTTGTTGGCAAGATATGAAGCACAAAACTTTATTTCACGCAATCAAATGCCTTTTAAAGATAACAATTTCCAACTCACATGGTTTTATAGGAAGTAATCGGACATCTAGGTGCTCATTATTCTAGCTCACATGGTTGGTTAACATAGTGACCCTAACATATCTCATATTTTGCTAGCATACAATTGTTTCTTTATGAAGATATAGGAAATTATGGCTATATTTGCAAAGGGAATCCATTTTCCGTATTGTGGATGAACCCTATACATAACAAAGAACAAAGTAATTATCACCTAATTTGCAAAGGGGGAAGGCTTCCTACCTTTGAATAATTATAGTTTAAAGGAGAACCTGGACGTTTGTGTTTGTCTAGGGTAATAGATTTATCTAAATAAAGTGAGTTTTCTTTCGAATATACAAAAAGTATATGGCACCCTTTATTCACATAGTCAAGCTCTTATTCATTGACGCATCAAACTTGTCTGAACAATTAGGTGAATAGTGGGTTCATATTGTAAAAAGATAGTGTTTGTTGATTCTAGGGACAAGCACTCCATGCATTTTACTTGCCAATGAGTCCAACAATAATAACTTGATGAGAATTAGGATAGTTGTTTATGATGAATATTCATCTTTCCCATAAACTTGACAAAATTCCTAGCAAGTGTTTGCTCCATGTAATCATGACCTAGTAGAGGTAGCATCATGTTTACAATATGATAAATGTGCATGCAATGCCTTTTAATTACTCATGTAATATTTTGCTTTAGCTTAGATGAATAACATTGTTGCAATCTTGGAGTTTTTGTTTGGTCTTTTCTTAATTCAACTAATTGACTTGGTAAATCAAAACATGGTATAGTCTTTTGTGAAAGGGTTGCGAGTTTGCATCTTGAAATAAGAAATCCTTATGAATAATACACTAATGCAATGCGAGAGTTGTGCACTCTTAATGTAACATCTCATTTCTTTAAAGTAAGATAGATGATTAGTAGTATTCCACCTCACAACAAATAGTTGGTTGAATGCTTCACTTTTTTTCATTTTTACCTGGGGAGGCCTTCTTTGCCCCACCATGTCTTTTGGTTTTCCGAAAATCCTACACAAAATAAAATGCTCCACTATCAACAACACAATCAAGTCGAACCCTACACTTAGCTTGTTGATAAATTACTTTAGGTGTTCAAAATTTTAGTAGGTGTTTGAAACACAAGCATTTTAAATCCTGTGTGGTAGGCCACCTATGTATCTGGTTTATCTTTCATATACATATACACACATAGATTAATGTAGGAAATTTCCATTTTCTCCACAAGGAAGCACTCTTTTTTGCTGACGAAAAACACCTCCAAACAAGAAAATTCCTTCTGATAATGATAAAAGTTTCTTCCAATGTTTAGGACTCATGGAGTATCCATTGCAATACCATTAAGATATTGTCATGCAAACATTATTTCTTTTATGTGGTAGGACGCATGCATCTAACTCCCACGTTTGGCACATTACATGTCGATGAGCTTAATACAGGTATTTTCTGTTGGGCCTCTTTTCCAAAGATGTTAAGTAATTGCTCATAGTTTGGGGTATATAATTAGCAATCAAAATATGAAGATTGAGTTTGTGAAAATAATACATGTTTTCTTCTAGGAAATGTCATTTGGTTAAAACTAGTTGCATATGTGCCATCTTAATACAATCGCATCAAAAACACAGAAACCTTTGTCCTGTTTTTTTTTTTTTTTTTTTTGGAGAGGGTTGATCTTCTCTTCTACATGAATGCATGCTTGTATCAAGAATGTTGTGGCAAGGATGAGCACATCAATGGATCTCTCTCTTTCTTCCATGTCTCCATTCATATACCATCATCTTCCCCTCCCCCTCACAAAAATGAAATAAGCTTTGTATTAGTATGCAATTGTCAAATGGGTAAAAGGTTAGGTGTTCTATAACAATGTATAGTAAATGCTTTAAGGAAAGGTTTATATATTATATAGAAGTAGTCCCATGCAATCTTTTTGTGAATTTCTTGGGTTTTCAAAATATGAGGATGATGATGTCTACAAGGGCATGGCTATGGAGCCTTGTCTTTCTCCCCTTCTCTTTCATTCATTGCCTTGCAAAATCTTTGCATTCTTCTTCTTCTTCCAAATCGTCCCCAAATTATTCTTTTCTCCCTCTCTCATCCCCTCCCATGCCTCCTGCACAAGTCTTGCTCATCAATCTCATTCTTCTCACAAATCATCTCAACCTACCTTCCTCTGCAACAATATTTTTACCTCTAAACCACTCCATAGCTGTTGCATTCCCCTCTTCTCATGATTTGGATAGAGTGGCTTACCACATTGTTACTTCTCGATACACATTCAAAGACCTCCTCTTGATCAACAAGGGTGACCTTCAAACCTTGCTCCTTGGTCGCACTGTTAGAATAAACAACTCTGGCATGGCTGTTCTTGCCGATGAACATGAAATCGTGGCTCCAGATCTTTATTCCGATGAAAATATTGTCATCCATGGCATCTCTAGGGCCCTCGACCCAGACTTCTTCTATATGTCTCGGTCATCGGATGCTTCAAAAATCTCCCCAATTCCAGGTCTTGATTTCTTCTCTAAATTAAATGCAAACATGAAGTTTTATATGTGAATTTTCACTAGCCCACAATTTACACTCCCTTTGTCATGAGAGTTGGATACCCTTTGCACAAAAGCCTTCCTTGGAAAGCACATATTTTTAAGGGAATGAGGGAAATAGGTAGTATGAAAAGGTAAAAATTCAAGAGATACAAGTGAGAGTGCGCTATTTATGATAGGTGTGTGTGTGTGTGTGTGAATTGCCATATAGCATAAAATAATGTTCTACTAGTAAGTGCGTACAATTCCCACATTCCATTTGAACATATATGATGTAGCTACGATTTGCCACATTCCATGTGTGTGTTGAGCACTTAGGGCAAATTTGTCCTTTCTCATATGTGAAATACCTAAACTTTCTTCATGATCATGAACCATGTATGGAGATGATCATTAACTATGGAAGAAGCATTTTAGTAAATTGACTACACCATACTAAAAATGTTTCTATCTTTAAGTCATTGTCATATTTTGATATAGAAGAGACAATCTTATGTTATCATACATGAGTTCAAAACCAGCCACATTTTCATCTGTGAAACAATTCATAAAACTTATTATAGATCATTAGCAAATTGAGAAAATGACCATGAAGCTTCTTCAATAAAAGTTGTTTTTACTTTGACGTGACCATTGGTTGTAAGCCAATGTCACATATTTTACATGTAGGGGACACAATCAAAGTTTTTTTATCATAGAGTAGTTGCAACCACATTGTATTGCATTCCTTAGCCTACATGAGCAATTATACTTACTCTTAAAATTTTCTCATACTTTCGCTTCCTTGGTGGACACAAAAATACTTTGCCAATCATAGACTAGTTGCAAGTGCACATTCAATAGCTTGTTCTCGATGTTTTTCAACACAATGGCTACTTGCTTCTTGTCAGGTTTGCCCTTACACTTTCACTTGTTCTCAAGTCTCCCAAGAAACGAATTATTAATCTTGTCTCCATCCTAGTGCAGATTCTTGAGCTTCAAGTTGCAGCATTTGTGAATCTTAGAGGATTACATTTTGCATCGAGCATCGTGAATGAATTCAAAATCAACAATGGAAGAATATTCTTGTCCCAAATTAGTCAAAATTGTAATTACATGTTGGGGCGAGATGATTTACATTCAATGCCTTGAGATATTTGAGATGTATTGTAACATGAGTAAATACGATTGCAGCAACCCATTTTTTGTGGCATGTGGCAATGTCTAGAAGGTTTCTGTTGTCATTTTCTTCTATATCTCTCGATCTTAAATTTATAGTCTAAATAGTATGAAATGACTATCATTATTGTGCATGCAATTCCAATCCCCATAATACATCCATATCTTTGGATCGTAAGGAATTGTGATTATGTTTTATGCTTCGAACAAAATATGAGAAACATGCATGACATATTTGAAATATAAAGAGATTACAAATATATTGGCATATTATTAATCCAATTCTCTTACAAATATAAAGAGACTACAAAAATGATCCACAAACCATCACATTATATTGTCATCATCTTTTTTGTAGCAATTAATGCTCGACCTTTCATATACTTGGAGATCATGAATCACATGTCTCTACTAACTCTTCCAAATGATCATGATCAATCATATGAAGAAGGCAAAGCTTGCTAGATGTTAAAATCCAATCAAGCAATCCCTATAATCTAGTTGAGTAATTGGATTTATCCATATATTATTATACGCCACATCTAATCGACACATATTTGAAATTGTTTTGGACCATTTGATATTGTCTGTTTGCTATACATTGGAATATAATAATAATCAATGCATATTTGAAATAGTTGTGGACTAATAATTTTATTCCTCTAGCAAACAAAAAAAACAATTGTATAAGCTTTAGCACATTGAAACTTGAAGAACATGTTTGATATGGGTAGGAATGATTAAAAGTAGGTAGATACACAAAAAAAGTGATGCTTATTTTTTCTTAGTGTTATTATAATTGCCGCGAAATTTCAACGTATTCTTTTTCTTTCTTTTTCCAAAACAAAAAACTCGCATTAGCTATAAAAGTTTACAACCATGAATGTTATATACATACCACAAAAGGGCCTCGATAGTTCCATCATATGTAGAGGCCCATTGATTCAAGGAAGGGAGAGGACAACCATTATTGATGAAGAGTAAGTGTTGTATTTTGGCTCCTTCGGATCCGCCTGTGATGCCATCGTATTGGTTCTTTAGCGTGACTACAACGTCACTCCATAACTCCTTCAATTACATCATCTGGTGAACTATTTGATTGGAGAAGACCTACCTACAATGCCTCTTCTAGATGGTCCATGGTGTTATTAGGTTGTTTAATTCCATCACGACTTGATCTTTG
The DNA here is from genome assembly GCF_043228905.1 of Azolla caroliniana. NCBI lineage: Eukaryota > Viridiplantae > Streptophyta > Polypodiopsida > Salviniales > Salviniaceae > Azolla > Azolla caroliniana. The sequence goes on along the minus strand of NW_028230441.1, from coordinate 10,352,481 downwards.
GCATTGATGTGGGTTGAGTTGACATTATCGGTGGTGGAAAACAAAATCTCTTGTGCCCTTCGCACCACCAATGCCATTCCCTCTTGATTTTCGTGTTTGTCAATTAGGGTCTGTTAGGATAACCAACATGCATTTCCCCACTTGCATAAATGCAATATTCGGCCAACCCCCCTCTATATTCGATGAGTCTCTCGGCAGTCCCACAGAGCGTGTCAAATTTATTCTATTTCATTGGGGCAAACTACAGAATTAGGAGATCAAAGTATCACGCGTTACCACGCTCCGATCGACAGTGACCTATCCATTAATAGCCATTGAAATGTGATGATTCTCCTAGCTTGTGGCTATTTCCATAATTGTTGTAAAAACTTGTCATAGTCATGGGGGGAACATGATATCTACACCATATCTTTGCAACACCCAATTCTCTATTGGTTTGAGCAGTTAGGATGTGGCCACCCAATTTGGTCATGAATTGGAAGAAGGGGATAACTTTGGTTCCTTGTCCCTCATATGGACCACACCATGTCCATTGCAAAGGGTCCCAATTGACCTTACGTAGTCATGTGTTTTCACAAACACATATGTGCCACTCTAATTGTACTTTGATCGGATTGGGAACTACAATCCACTTACTACATGTGTATGCGAGCACTCAAACTGCCATGTTCATTGTTGTTGGTTCCTCATTAACTTGCAGATCGTGGCCTTGTATCCTATACAATGGTTCCATACCTTTTGGAATCAAGGATCCCTCCTCGTTCCCTATCTACGTCTTCATTATCGTCCTTGAACTAGCAGCTTCCCCAAGTAATAGAGCATTCACAATTTCTGATCTAATAGTCCATCCACCCTGATTCCATGTAGTATGTTGCCTTGATCCTGTAATGGCAATGACATGAACCGTCTCTAACATTGTATGCTCTTTGTTGGACCTTCTGCAATGCTTCCCCGTTATAGCCCCATACTTGATCCAATTGGTTTACCTGATTCATCTCTTATGCATGGGTTCCAAAAGATGCATTGATTGAGCCAAGTAGGTTCGGAGCTAGGTTGACTGCATTAGAGCGCTCATCTTATGTCACACCATGCCTTCCACATGGATGCACTAAATATATCCTCCATTTGGTGTGAGAACATTGCTTTGAGATCCATGTTTAGATTCCACTCCATGTGAGGGCCCAATTAGCACATGCCTTTGGCTTAAAGTAAGCAAAGGGTAGTCTCAATAGCACTTTCCAACAATCATCCCCTGGTTGGAGTCCCTACAACACAAATTTGGCAAGTAGTGATTTGGGCTGTGAGAGGGGATTGATTTGCCCCATCCCTATTCTCAACTTGGGTGAAATGAGGACACGCCACGTCACCTTGCCCGGGGTACATGATTCTCCCCACCTAACCAAATGTAATTGTGTACCAAACATTGAATCTAAAAGTATTCTTATATAGTGCTATTACTATTTGTAATGATGTTTCACTATCGATTAGGTCTACTAAGGCTGATTCAACACAAATAATGAGAAAACGTTTCCACACAATGTGAGGGCATTTTTTGCATTGCATCCTTTGGATCCATAAATTTAAAGAATCTATTATGTTTTATAAAGGGTGTGATCTTGTGATTGCCCACTCTAAGAGTATCTAAGAATGGTTTCTCGTCTGCTAGTTTCCATGTTGAACACTATCTGGTTCTTAGCATATTATCATGAATTCAAATATACATTTGGGGCTTTTTGTTGTTGACATCATAATAGTTGTATACAAGTTGCAAAGACAACATTTTGAGTCATAATAGATATAATCTTAAACATATGAAATTTAACATGGAACATGTAAAAGTTTTTACTGATTGGCGTATTTAGTTCTTCTTCTTTTTGAGTAATTTATTAACATGAACTTTAGAGAGTTGGGGGCTTGAGTGTTTCCATCCCCATGATAGGATTTAGTGAAGAAGACTTCAAGAAGGAAAAGAATAACATGGGGAAATTCCAAGAAGATTGATTAATGATTGGTTTATTGTACCATTGATATAATATGGGGTTTCTAATATGCCTCTTCATATCTATTACCAAGAATCAACAAGGTTCATTCACACATTGTCCTCATGCCCTTACCTCTTGAGCATTATTCCCATGTTCCTAGATAGTTGACCACGCTACTAGGTATTTTTAATGACTTCCTCCCTTATTTCATTAGATTATGAAGAAAAAGAAACATTTATTTACCTTGAGTTGACTTTTATCTCACTGAGTTGTATATGCCACTAGTTTTGTTCTAACACTTAGGGTAGGTTTCTAATATGATGTCTCACTACTAAGTTGTATTTTAATATTGGTTAACATTAATACTCTCAAGATAGATTCCATAAAATTGTGGCAATAATCAAGCCCTAAAAAACACGACAATTGCTTGTTGGAAAAAAAGCCATACTGAGATTAAGTCAAGTTGGATTTGAATTCTAAGACATCAATTATCTTCAAAGCCATGTCATGTTAACAATGCTCCTTCCTTGGGTTGGTGCCTTCCCTCCTTTCTACAAGAATAAGCAAGACCCATCCATCCATCCATCCACCAAACACGATGGATATATAGATGTATATGTATGCATGTATACATACAAGGATATCTTCAGGTTGAAACGACTTATGTTTGATGCCCATTAGAGTGATATTTGGCTACATCACATTTTCTCCTTGTGAGATCTTAACCTACACAAAAACACACATATGCACAAAAGTTTCCCTGGAATAGGATGTTTTCCAAGAAACATTATAAGCTCTCTTTCCAACTAGAAACTTCAAATGGGCGATGAAAGAAACATGTACTTAGATAACTTATATGTTTAATCATGTACACAAATTGGGCAAATGTTTACATAAGTAGGAATATGTAAATAATGTCAACAATTGCAGCACAATCATGGTTGGTTGTGTTTTGGAAAAGTTAACTTGTTTTTTTTAAACCAAAAAAACGCTACGTCACCTTAGTTAGCAAACAAAATACAACAAAGTTCAACTTGAATCCACAGTGGGATTAATATATACAACATAGAGAAACAACTCCAAAGCCAACAAAAAGAAAACCTAGCGAAACTCACACGACACTTATCCCCAACTAAACTGAAATAAACCCCATTTTACCCCGTCTCTACTTATCCCAACGTACTCTTTTAAAACAAATGTTATCCGGGTAACACAACTATGCTAACCCACTTGTGGTCTAGTTAAAATAGTTATATATGAAGGCTACTAGTATAATGAGTTTTTCGAAACACTTAAACCTAGTATTTCCATAGCTTTGTTTTACCTTTGATGATAATGATAAAAACTATCTCATTGTTAGTAGAAAAGGAAAGTGATTATAAGTGTATTTGGACATGTGATATTGTTCCATATATAAAGTAAAATTTGAAATATTCCATTTAATTTTGTTAAAAAACAAGTGCCATTGTATACCATATTGCAAATGCCAGCTCTTATTGTTTTACCATTAGGTCAATTTGTTTTTACAAAAACAAGCATTAACATTATGTAATTATATGAACTCAATAACAGATATTCAAATGAATTGTAGAAGTGAAAAAATATTCTGTGTATTCAATTATATTACAAATTATAGAACTCAAGATAAAAAAGAAATTAACCACATAATAATCATATAATATTTTGCATTCGTGAAAGTAATAACAATATAATTTAGTGTTTTTATTTTATATATTGTCATCATCATGATACCTAACCATATGATATGTAAGCCACAAGAATAACTACTTTTGTAGAGGTTCCTAATTGGAGTCTAAAATGGCATCATGTTAAGGGGTTAAAAGAATGTTGTTATTAGTTTAAATGGACTATTAAACATAAATAAAGAAGATATAAATTGAAAAGAATTACGCGTGGAAGCTTGAAGACCTAACCGACTTCACCGGATGTTAACAGAAAATATACACAAGTTTAATGGAAGCTTCAAAACACACAGAGAGTACATGGGAGAGATAGAGAGAGCGGAACAACATAAAATCAATTTCAAAATATCACTATGTACATACAATGTCCTACAGAACACTTTTTATACAAGTCCTTAAAAGGACTGACAGAAGTAATAACATGTACTTCAATGCTCATATGGGCGACTGACATAGACTCTCATATGCCTATGTACTAGGCTAGATTCATAGGCCTCTAACGGCCTACTGGTTATTCTCCGATCCAGCTTTTTGGATACCTATCTGGTACTCCATCCGGATTCGGTTGAGCTTGTCCGCTCAACACTCCCCCTCAAGCTCAACGTGAGGTCGGATTGTGGTGTCAATATTCACTGGTCTTTTCCTCCGGCTCCTCCTAGCGTCTTCCCGCCGTGCTCGCACTCCTCGAATGGTCCAGTCCCACTTTCCACGACACGTTTGGTTCCACGCTTCTCGACCTTCTCGGTCGACATGTTTGCTCAACGTGCCCATTTCAGCTCCTTCGATGTTGTGACTTCGGCGCTTCTCGACCCACTGGTTCCTTCGTGTCGGTGTCGACTTTTGTCACCTTCTTGTCCGCTTGGCCTTGAGTTGATTTGACTCCTCCGAATCGAACACCTCTTCCCAATCGGGTGCCTTCGATTCGTTTCATCTTTTGTCTGAATTGGTTGTCTTCAATTCATCCTCAATCTTCGGGCCCTTTACCACATTAGACCATATTCGGGTCTTGGCCTTCTTCTTCCAGTCGGCTTTGTCCTTCTTGACTCTACAGCCGTCGCCGCTTGTTCCGACTTCTTCGGATTCAACTACATTTTCGTCCTTGTCTCCCCCTGTTTCAGTTTCCTTCTCTCTGGCTGCGTGTCCGGTTCCATTACCTATTTTGTCAGTTTCTGTTCTGGTTCTGGTTCTCCCCCTCAAGTGCGGCATGTCGAGATGTTGTAATCCGAGAATCTCCAAAAAATGTTGCGACTTGTCGGTTCCAAGTGCCTTCATGAAGATGTCGGCAACCTATTGATCTCTTCTAAAATACCGAAGTTCGACTTCACTGCTGAGGACCTGCTCGCACACAAAGTGGTTGTGCACTTCAATGTGCTTTGTTTGAGCAAGGAACACAAGGTTCTTGGTCAACTGCATGTTGCTCATGTTCTCGCCGTAGATCGGGATCGGAGTCAGTACTTCGATCCAGAGGTCTTGCAACAGCCGTGAAAGCCATATGGCTTCACAAGTGGCGATGGTAGCGCCCCGATGCTCAGCCTTAGTGCTCCAGAGAGTCACTGTCGGCTTCTTTTTGGTGCTCCACGCAATAGCAATGCTACCCTGAGAAAACATGTAACCGGAAGTGGACCGACGATCTGATGTGTCATCGGCCTAGTCAACATCTGTATATCCAACTAGCTTTTCAGTTAGACCGTGTTGGTATAACAATCCCCTGTCCTTAGTGCCGCTAACATACTTGAGTATTCGATGTGCGCACTGAAGGTGTCAGGAATAGTACTAAAACAGAGAGAGAATTAGTACTAGAGAAGGGAAGTACTATTAGTACTAAGACGACGGACTGCGTAAGACTCACGAGAGAGAGAGAGAGAGAGAGAGAGAGAGAGAGAGAGAGAGAGAGAGAGAGGATGATGATAATAGATGATATATTATGTAAAGAGTAAGTACAAAATAGCTATGAGGCTTAAGATTGGCGTTGTTGTGTTGTTTCGCTTGCGCGTAGGAAACTAAGGTCGGACTACGGGGGCCCTAGACTAAGGAGTGCATAGAGACGAAAAGAGAAGAGAGCGGAAGCGATGGGCCGGCAAGTAATTATACGAGGTCGGCGAGTGCTTGTCACAGGCACGTAGTGCTCACTGGGTAAATGAATAACACAACTGCGTACAAAAAAAAAAGAATAGAGACACGTGCTCGACTGGCTCCAATAGCACTTTGTCCTCAGTTCCCAGTCTGACAGCACTTCGTCCTCGCCCCAAAATGTGATGCCATTTCAGCCTTCTCCCCTTCCTTTTATACGTTGTTGGGGAGGGATTGTCACATCCGGTTTACATCATCGTTATTCTCAGTCTCTTCGGGCAAAGATACACTTCGATTTTCTAGCTAATAAATATATTCTTCCTAGTATATTTACATCACGCCAACCTACTCCTAGTCATGTGCAAAGTTATTAATGTATGCGTCCCCATGTAAAAAGGGGACGGTTCACGTGTGTTATCCCTTAATTCCTCTTTAGGCCGGTTTTCTTCATGACATCCACCCCCACCAAACCACACATCCACATGTCTGTGCCAAGAGAGACAAATACCGAAGAAAACCGGCTCGTTTTCACCCGTCGTTTTCCGGTTCGTCTTCGTGTTGTTTCTTGAATGCTTTGTCCCTCTTATCGGCTACCGGTACTGCTATCCGCGTTCTGTCGAGCTCCGCGAGGTGGTAGGTGCCGTTGTTGTTCGTGCTCGTTACGACGTAGGGCCCAAACCACCGTCTCGCGAACTTATGCGTTGCCTTGTGCTGATTGTCGAGGTTGTTGTCATAAACCAAAACCTAGTCGCCTTCCTCGATCTTCTTCGGTCGTAGCCGGTGCGTGCGGTCAAACCAGCCTTTATTCTTCACCCTCTCCGCGTGCCGCTTTGTCTTCGCCCATTCCACGTCCTCCGGTCTTCGCTCGAGCTAGCGAATTCGCGCCGCCAACAGCTATTCCCGGCTCATCTCGTCTCTCTAGTCCACCCCGGCCCATGAGGAGATCGTCCGCTCCATCGGATGACCATCTTTTGCCCGTACATCATCTCGGCTGACATGAACTTGGTTACCGAACTATGTGTAGTTCGGTCCGCCCACAATGCGTAAGGTAGGAGCCACGGCCAATTCCCGACTTGCCCTTCACATGCCCGTACTAACGCCTTCACGATTGGCCCGTGCCCGCACTCTATCTTCTCGTTAGCCTTCGGATTGTACGTCGTTGTGAGGGAGAGCTTGACCCCTAACTGGGCGAAGAACTCTTCGGCTTCCTATGCATCCAGCTCTCCCCAGTCAGCTACAATCTTTCCCACACACCTGTACCGGCATACCATCTCCTCGATCAAAAAGCGGCACACAATCGCAGTCGTCTTATTCTGTAGTGTGTGACCCTCCACTTGGTTCGTCAAGTCCTCTCGCGCAAGCACCAGGTACCGCATATGCCCACCCCCATCGGCATCGTCACTAAGTCTACCATCCATTTCAAATGGACGGTCGGCGGGTAGGTCGGCTCGATGTCGGATCGTGGGGTGCATTTGGCAACTCTCACATGTCGTCACGAACTGATGCACGTCCCAGTATAGCCCCGACCACCAATACTTCTCCTTTAGCTTCTCGAATGTGGCCCATGTCCCGCGATGTCTGGCCCAAGGACTCTCATGGTACGCTGTCAACAATGCCTTCCGCTCATCCTTTCCTGCCACTACGCGGAGTGGAACGCCGCCTCGCTTTTTCGGGTGCTTCCATATGTTCCCGTCTCGCAGGAAGAACCAATACGCCTTCTTTTGGATCGTTAGCTTCGTCTCTCGTCCACACTGCGTCCGGGGTCATTGTCTTCAAGAACCTACCGATTTGGAGCCATTCCCTATTGTACTCGCCTTCGTCGAACCCGTTAAGCGCCAGAGTGCTCTCTGCCCTTGTCGTCACATAAGCCGACTCGAAGAAGTCTACGCCGACTTCCTCGTCCTCTGATACCATGTCGCCCTCGTCGTCGAACTATGGTCTCGAAAGCATGTCGGCCATGGCGTTGTCTTTCCCGGAGATGTGTCATAACTCCGAATTCAGGGACTACCGGTGCCGCCGCCGGATGCCGTCGCCGGATACCGGTGCCGCCGCCGGATCACGACGCCGGATTGCGGTCGGATGCCGTCGGATCACCGGCTCCATCGTCGGTCCGGTTTTGGTTGGCCAAAACCCTTTACGAGTAGCTAGCCACCTCCACTCTTAGTTCAAGTTACCTTGAACTCTCTATGCTCCACACATAGACACAAAGATAATATCTTTTGCTCCACCTTATATATGATGAGAGCCGTATTTGTCGTGCCTATGTGGGATATCTCACAATTTTCTCTTTTCTTTTCACAAACTTTATACCCTCATATCTTGACATTTAGTTGTCCGTTTCTCGTGTAATAAAGTACATTCGAAACCTCCATCATTTTGTACTTAGATATTAAATCTATTTAAAATGTTATCTTCACAGTTATTGTACTACGTGATTCATACTTGATTTCGTACGTTTTATAGGATTTTCACACTATTGCCGAAAATCTTCACGACAGCGTGCTTGTCGACGCACCCGCGTGGTTCTCCTCTATAAGGAGCATCGACTGTAAGTCGAAAAACAACGGCGTATTCTCCCGGGTACACACAGCAGTTCGGAACGCTCCGAACTTTGACGCCAAACCCCCGTGACGGACCTGGACCATCTCGCTTTCCTCGATGTTCACATCGATGGAGGCTAAGGAGTCGCATATGTCCTTGATCTTCGAGGTATAGTCTACCACCGACAAATTGCGTTGTCGTAGGTTGCTCAACTCCTGTCGGAGCTAAAGCTTCCTGGTTGTGGTGCTCGCGGCGAAGATCTTCTTTAGATTTTCCCACGCACCCGTCGGCGTTTTTGCATCCCGAACGTAGCTTAATAGTTGTTCGCCCACACAAGATGCGAAACAATACAACACTCTACTCGCCAATTGTTCCCACGCCGAGAAGTCTTTGTGTGTCGAATCAGGTGCAATGTCATTTGCTCCATCGACATAGCTCTAGTAACCGTGTCCGAGTAGGTACAAGTGCATGTTGTAGGACCAAGATGCGTAGTTGGTTTTGTCGAGCTTCTCCGTCGGAAGCGAGCTAGTCATTCCTCTATCCATCGGTTTTCTTGTTCTTCTTCGTTGGTTTTTCCTTCAAGCAAAGTCGGCTGCAGAGGTTCTCAACCCTCGCGCTCTGATACCATGAAAAGAATGGCGTGCGAAAGCAATATGGGAAACCAACCAGCAGAAAACGCAGGTTTAATGGAAAGCTTAAGTTTGCACAGTACACACGGGAGAGATAGAGAGAGAGTAAAACACACGAACTTAATTCAAAAATAATACTCAATCTGTACATACATCATGCTCAGTGAGCACCTTTTATCAAGCCCTGACAATCGGGCTGACACAAGTACTGACAATACTTGAGTGCTCATAAATGAACCTCAACACTCACTCCCAAAATTATTCCTTTCCGAGGAATATCTCTCTAACGGCCTTTCAGTTTACGCACCGATACGGCCTCTCGTTACACACCAGTTTGCGTACCGGTTTACGCATCCGTTTTACGCACTGGTCCGGCCTAACCGATCGGTCCCAACCGATCCAGTCCTCGGCTTGCTTAGCCAATCCAGCCGATGTTGAGCTTGTCTCTCAACAGTCATCCACATATAAGATGATGACGATCGGACTTGCGGAATCGCTTCGTATGTAGAGGGAGTTGTCCGATTTTGACATACGGAAGCCGATTTGATGAAGATATTGCGTTATCTTCGAATGCCAAGCATGTGGTGCTTGCTTGAGGCCATAGAGAGGCTTCTTGAGTCGACATACAGCTTTTGGATGGGTGCTCGAGTTGAAGCCGGGTGGTTGGATCATGTACACCTCCTCTTCTAATTCGCCTTGTAGAAAGGCATTCTTGACGTCCATTTGATGGAGGTGCCACCCTTTCGCCGTGGCAAGCGCAATTACAGTTCGTACCGTCATCATCTTTTCCACCTGGGCAAAGGTCTCTTCGTAGTCAACTCCGTGCGTTTGTGCGTAGCCTTTCGCTACGAGTCACACTTTGTAGCAGTTGACGGAACCGCCGGCGTTGTACTTCACTTTGTAAATCCATCTACATCCGATCGCGTTTTTGTGTGGTGAGGTGGGAACGAGATCCCACGTCTCGTTCTTCCGTAGTGCCTGCATCTCCTCGTTCATTGCTTCGATCCATCGCGGGTCCTTCGCGGCTTCGGAGAAGGTTTCCGGCTCCCGTACTGTCGCTACCTTCATCATAAATGTGTAATGGTACGCCATGTAATCGTTGTAGCCGAATCGTCTTACGGGGTTCTTCTCACAGGTGGATCGGCGAAGCTTTTCATTTGCAGAGATGAGGGCTTTCTTAGCTCCGATTGGTACCTCGAAACCGCCGAACTCACTGTCGAGTGAGTGAGTCGACTCATCGTCGTCGAAGTGATCGTCTGCGTAATCTGCCATTTTCGCCTTGCCTTTGTCCATCTTCGGGCTAGGCCGTGATGTGCTTTGATCGCTCAAAGGCTCTTGTGGTCCGCTCAGTCGGGTCGTGATCGGACTTTCTTCGAACATGCGCATAAGGCGATCTTCATCCTCTATCTCTTGTTCGGCGGATTCCGGGTCCAGCGGAGTCGGAGTCGAAGTTGTGTCTGGTGCGTACTAGGATGTGGACTCGTAAAAAATGACGTCTCGACTTACTCGAGATTTTCGAGTTGAGGGGTTGTAGCACTTGTACCCCTTTTGCTCCTGTGAATATCCTACGAGGATACATTTCTCCGACTTCGGGTCAAGCTTTTGACGCTTCTCGTCGGGGATGTGCACGTACGCTATCGCGCCGAATATGCGGATGTGCGATAAGTCCGGCTTCTTTCTGAAGTATTTTTCGTGTAGAGTGACCTCGTGCACGCTGGATGTTGTGCACCGGTTCATTAGGTAGACGACCGTATTTGCAGCTTCGGCCCAATATGACTTGGGCATATGCTTCTCGTTCATCATGGCCCATGCTACTTCGAGGATGTGCCGATTTTTGCACTCGACTACCCTGTTTTGTTGCGGAGTGTGTCGGCAAGTGAATTCTCGCCGAATTCCTTCCTTTCGGAGATACGCCGTGAAATCGTTCGAGAAGTACTCCTTGCCGCCATCCGATCGAAGGCATCGTACATGTCGGCCCGTGGCTTTCTCGACTTCATTCTTGAAATTTTGGAAGTGTCCAAACACTTCGCTCTTTTGCCGCATCGGGTAGATCCAAGTGTGCCTAGAAAAGTCGTCGATGAAGAGCACGTTGTCGTAGTGTATTCCACACACTACGTGAAAACCATAAAATAATATATCCGAATTTAGATACATATAAATAAATAAATAATATATCAAAAGAATTTATCACGTGCATAGAGCAAGATTCAAACCATGCACCTCCACGTAGATAAACCCCAACTTTACCATTGTAATAACTTATCTTTAGTGTTATAAATATAGATTTAATACATATAAGACCTTTATTTACACATACCTTTATTAAAAGGTAAAAATCATGTATTCTTTAGAGTGTGAATATTTTATTTACACGTGACATTAAAAGTGACTCATGCACATCTAGCGTGCACGAGCCCTATATTTAGGAAATGACAAAACATCACATGCACATTTAGTGTGCATGGGCACTTTAGGTGAAAAAGCATGAAGCCATGCTTAGCCTCTTCCATTTTTATATAAGGAGGAGAAAAATATGTATATGGTTGTTGATTAATATAGAAGAATTGATCAATCTAATATATTCGTGGGATTCACGAATTTTGCCATCTAATTGCTCTTATAATCTAAATATTGTTTTAATTACACTAAACTCGTGGGATTCACGAGATTGCTATCTTACTTCTCTTTCCACTATTCATATCTAGCCTTAAGTTGTATTCCTCTTCCTCCTAGTCCAAAACCTCGGCGGTTCCCACCCGACTCACGCAACGATCCGGAGCCGAAGGGCTCGACAACGTAATATCGGCATCCGCCAAATGTAGCCGTCTGCGCCGGTCCCCATACGTCGGAATGGACTACGTCGAGTAGACCTTTGCTCATGTTCCGTTCTTTCGGGAATGGGTGTCGGTGTTGCTTGCCAAATTGGCACGCTTCGCATACACCTTCAATCTCCTTCTCTTTGAATGTTGGAAGTCCAATGACGACTCCTTTCGATTTCATTGCTTTGAGTTTTTGGAGATTTATATGGCCAATCCGCTTGTGCCATAACTCTATGTCGGAGTCGGCTTTCATGCCCTTTGCGAACATGGCCGATTTCATCTCGTGTGAGTCGAGAATGAACATTCAGCCCTCTCTTCATCCGCGTGCGATGAGTCGGCCCTCTTTTTCGATGAAGCAACCGCCTTGATTAAATCGAACTTGCATCCCTTGCTCTACAATTTGGCCGACGGAGACCAAATTCTTCGTAATGGTCGGTACATGCAAAACATTTTTAATGTAATTTTGCTTACCTTCTTTTCCAAACGGAACATTTCCGATGTGCCGAATCGGGTGCGTAGTGTCATCTCCGATTTCGACATAACCAGGTCGCTTCGGCTCTCGAAGTTCGAGAAACCATTCTTTATGAGATGTCATATGGTTTGAGGCTCCGGAGTCAACAAACCACACGTTGTCGTAGTGTATTTTGTACACTATGTGAAAAACTTATAAAGTACCAATTTAATAAATATGAATAAATAGTAGAAAATATTAAAATTTATATAACATGCATAGGGCATGATTCGAACCTTGCACCTCCATGTTAATAATGTAATGTCTTACCATTACACTAGCATTTCATTTGTGTTTAAAAATAGATGTTCCACATAGAAAGCTTAGTTCACCTAGGATAAACTTTAGTTAAAAGAAAACGCATGCTAAAAGAAAAAGCTACACATGCACATCTAGCGTGCATGAACGCTATAGTTGATAAAAAAAAACGCACAAGTTAGAAAAAGCATGATCACTTTAGATAAAGCATATAGTCTATCTATAGGAAAAGCATGGAGTCTATAGTTAGAAAAAAAAAAGCATGGACTCCCTCATCACTACATAAGGATGGGGAGCACAATGTAATAGGTGTGTGAAAAATATTTGGGAAATTGGATATATTTCCTAAAACACCAATTAATATAATCGTGGGATTCACGAAGTTTTATATAATCTATCTCTTTCAATCTAAATTCATATTCTTACATAATTATTGATTAATGTAATACTTGTGGGATTCGCAAGGTTTGATCTCTTTTCTATTTCTACTCTAAACTATTCTAAACTATTTCAATTTATTACTATGATTAGTACAAACTAAAACAACTCTACTTGTGGGATTCACAAGCTTCTAATAATCTATACATAATTAAAATCGCCTCAAATTCTTCCTCTTCCTAGTCCAAAACCCCAGTGGTTCCCACCCGACTCACGCAAACGATCCGGAGCCGAAAGGCACGACAACGTCCTCCGGATTGAGGGCACTAGTTGAGGTAGAGGCCGACATAGAGTTTGCTCTATGTTTCATCATGAACATTCCGCCACGGTCGGAGTTGTGTGCGTACATTCTGCCACGATCTTTGTAGTTGGAGTTGTGCCCGTACATTCCGCTATACTCTTCGTAGTCGGAATTGTGCACGTAATTCGTGAGTTGTCGGCTTGTGGAAACCGATTCACGCATCTTCCTTCGACACTCTTCTTCGTGGTGGCCGAGCTTTCAACAATATCCGCATTCGGTTGCGTTTTGACGGCTCAGGCCGGAGTGGAAGCTCCCCCTTCTTGTGAAGGTTCCTCGTTGGCTTCTGTTTTGCGGCCGAAATTGGGAGTTGTTGTCGTAGGTCGGCCCTCGTCCGCCTTGTCCTTGGCCAAATCGGCCTCTCACTCGTCCACGTCCTCTTCCTCCGTTCGAGTGCGTGTAGTGCATGTGGCCTTCCGACTCATTGCTCCTTATACGCACGTGGTTTTCTTCGACCAATAGCATTGATTGGAGCTCAAAGAAGGAGGGAGATTTCTCTCGTGTTAGAACGATAGTTCGCATCACGCCGAACCGTGGTGCGAGGCCGCTGAGGCATATTTGCACCATCTCATCATCATCAATATTTATGCTTATCGAGCCGAGCGAATTGCAAAGCTCCTTGATCTTCGAGGTGTATGTCATAATGGACATGTCCCTTTGTTGATTGTTGTTCAACTCTTGGCGGAGTTGAAGCCTTCTTGCGGTTGTGTTCGTTGCGAAAATCTTTTGTAGATTTTCCCATGCCTCCTTCGGCGTCTTGGCTTCGCGAATGTAGCCGAGCATGTGATTGTGAACACATGTCGCCAAGCAATACATCACGCGGCTTGCGGCTTTCTCCCATGTCGCACATCCAGGAGCCGTTTCGGAGGGTCAGTCTTCATGCGCTCCTTTGATGTAGCTCCAATAGCCTTGTTTGACAAGGTATTGGTGCATCTTGTACTCCCAAGATGTGAAGTTGTTTCGATCCAACTTATGGGTAGGGAGAGCGCTCCTCATTTGAGTATTCATTATGTCGATTCTTCTTCTTCTTCTTCTCTCTTCGAATGTGAGCTATGTAGCGAAGCTACGATAGCGATGAGTCGGTTCTTGGTCATCGGCGTGGAGGACAACACACGATCACGATGAGGCAAATGGGCTAGATCGAGCTACCAAATCGCTTTGATACCATGTAAAGAATCGGGTATGATTCTTGTGTAGCGGAATAGGTGTGAACTGTGTGTGTATATGAGAGAGAGAGAGAGAGAGTGAGTGAGAGAGACAAGGAACAATACACAGAGAATACGCAAGGTAAAAGTATATTAACAAAGGAGAAAGAGTCAACTTGATACAAGGTGGGAGGAGGGTGCTTTATATAGACACCCTCTCTCTTCATTAACTACAAGACTCATGGAGCATGGGGAATGTGAAAGCTCATAAGTTATGTGTCATAGAATATGATTCTATGACTCATACTAAATGCTAGAATACAAAGAGGTGACATAATGGTGACTCTTGACCGTTGGAGTGTCTATTCACTCTCAAGGTGAGTTCACACACTAGACCAAGTTGAGCTTGATTCTCAACATAACCCAACCAATCAACAAAATAATACAATTTGTTGTGCATAACTTTGGAGTCTAAAATGGTTTTCAACTCATGTTCTAGACCTTCATCAAGCTCAATAGGAGGTGGAGGAACAACACGGTTTGGAATAGAGCTCAAAGCATAAGGTTCCAAGAATCACACATGGAACATTGGATGAAGAAGCATATGAAGAGGGACATCGAGACAAAAAGCAATGTCATTTATCTAGCTAGTGATTGATTACATATGGACCAAGATTTTGATAATCCAACTTGTTGCAAGGCATGTTGATATTTACATTACGTAGAAAGATACATACACAATCTCCAACTCGAAATTTGGGTCTTTCTAATGATGAGTCAAGATGATGATGATATGCAAAATTCTTATGGGTGGCTTGAGCATGATGTAAATGACGAGAAAAAGCAACTTGGATCTCCTAAAGACGGTGTAGACAATCCTTTGCAATAGAAGTTTTCAAGATTATTGGATGCTCAAGCTTTGTCCGATGGGGATGGCCACCCGTGTTGGCAAAGAAGGGAGTAAATTTGGTAGAAGAATGAATTGAGTTATGGTAAGCAAACTCTGCAAAATGCAAATTGTCAACCTGATCGTCCTATTGATCGTTGATCAAACCCTGAACGTATTGTTCAAAGGTTTGATTGGTACGTTCGGTTTGACCATTAGTCTCTAGATGATAGATCGAAAAGAGTTTACAATCAATCTAGAGTAGTCCAAGCAAGTGTTTCCAGAATTTTGAGATGAATTGTGTGCTTCAATCACTAATGATGTCATTAGGAAGATCATGATGCCGAAATAAATACTTCATGCATAACCAAATATGTTGTCTCTCGACTATTAGTATTGTTTATGTATGGTAGAAAATGTGTCATATTAGTTAACCAATCTACAATATTAAGGATGATATCAAAACGTTTGGAAGATGGAAATTCAATAATGAAATCCAAAGATACGAACTTCCACGGACCATCAAGAACTAGTAAAGTTTGGACTAACCCATATGGTTGATACCAAGGACACTTGGACCGACAACATGCATCACAACTATAAATGTAGTCCTCAACATAATTACGAAGATGCGACCACCAAAAACATCTAGAAATTAATTCCAAAGGTTTGTGAAGTCCAAAATATCCAACCATTGGCGTGTCGTGGAATTGTGTTGTAAAATTAGGAGTCAAGAACGACCATCAAGGACATAAAGTATTGATTATTATGCCAAGTGAATTGATTATAATCTTTACGAGACTCGTAGATCTTGAACAAGAAGGAAGATCTAGAATGATATGATTCAAGACATCTTGTCCAAATTCATATGCTTCATGATCATTACAATTTTAACTAATAAGTGTTGAATCTATTGGCACCTTAAAGGCATTGATTGCCATCACCTATGAATGATCATGATCAAGAAGGACTTGTTTTTGATGGTCAAAAGCAAGTTTCCCTAAACAATGTGCAACGTAGGGACGCCGAGATAGAGCATCTCCCTTTCCTTGATATATTCTGGGCCAATACGCAATCAAAAATCATAGTGCATAAGAAATTGTGCCCAATGAGCCTATCAACAACTCAAGACTCGAGGATTTTGGAAATATGTTAGGTTCTTGTGATTATCATAGACAATGATTTGATGGGGAGAACTTTCCAAGTAATGGTGCCAATGCTCAAAAGAGTCCATGATAGCCAAAAGCTCCTTGTTGTGAATCTCCTAATGAATTTCTGTAGCTTTCAAATTTTCATGAATGAAAAACAACTAGATGTAAGTGCACCTGTCTTTAAGTTGTAAGAGAACACTCCTGAGTGCGAAATTGACGCATCAACTTCTAAAATAAAAGGTTTGGCTTGGTCAACATGGATCAGAATAGGGGCAGACATGAATGCACGTTTAAGCTTGCAAATGCCTTGATTGCACCTAAATTCCATATGAATGGTTGATTTTTTGTGCTAATTGTGTGATAGGCAAAACCATCTTCGAGTAATTCTTGATGAATTCCGGGTAAAAATTTGCAAATCCCAAGAAACATTAGACCTCATGCACAGATTGTGGTGTCTGCCGCTCATGATTGGTTTTGCACACATGCGAGATCCATACAGATTCCTTGCGGGCGAGACTTAATAATATTAACTGACGAACCCCAGGAGGATCGAAGCGTTGTGGACGAGGAGGCTGTCGGAAGTCGAGGAGTTGCACGAAGAGAAGAGCGGGATGGATGTAAGGATGGAGGGCCAATAGGGCGAATGGGACATGCGACGGTTGAATTGACTGTTGATGGGGGGGGGGGGTATTCTATTCATGTGGGTGGGCACTGGGCCCAGAAAGTAGGTAATAGAGGGGACTATTTTTAGGTTCTGTAGGGTAGGGCTTGGATTGAAATGTAAAAGAAGTTACATAATGGTAAGTAGAGAGGACATACATAGATAGAGATAGATAAGTAGCGGCCGGCAAGTGACTTTTAATAATACTAATAATAATAATATTAACCGGTGAAGTGAAAAAACGAGAGAAGAAGGAAACGACGGAGAAGAAACCAAAAAATATGATGACGCCGACGACGCCGCCTGCTGCTCTACTATTCTTACGTACAAATCCTTCCTTTTTCAAGCAAGCATCACATCACACATCACACATACACACCTTCACTCATTCACTCATTCGCTCGCTCGCTCGCTCATGGATTTCTTCTTCTTCTTCTTCTTCTTCTACTGTTGCTCCTGCCCATTCTACTGCGCAGGCGCTTGTGTCGCCCCCCTGCTGACCTAATTCTTCTCCTTCTTCTTCTTTCTTCCCTGCAGCAGCAGCAGCAGTTCCCGCTGTCAATCCTTCCTCCTCACCCCCCCTCAGTTCCATCGTCATGCAGGCATCCCTCTCCAAGCTCCGAACTCTTCACCATGCTTCTATGGCGATCAAAACAGGCTTTGCACAGGTAACTTGCCTATCATCATGCATGCGTAGCTATGGTGGAAAAAGTATCCTCATATATCATCACTCTACGTATGCTTTGCTATGAGTGTGGAAACTACTCCCTTCTATGATCACTCTAAATTGTATGTATGCACTTTCTCTCAATTATGCAATCCACATGCATTTCTTGGTTTCAAATTACCTCTAGATTTTATTCGCGATTTCCACATTTGAAGAACTTTTGGCACTCAACGTGTTATGGGCACCAGAAAAGAAACAACAAACATCTCATGTATCTCCATGCTTTTGCAAACCGTCTTCTTTCCGTGCATGTGGAAAGAGGTTTCTGGTCCGAATTTTGCTCCAGGAGCTGCCTACATTTCTCTCTTCTAGATGCAATGACAAGAATTGGTGTGTGTGTGTGTGTGTGTGTGTGTGTGTGTGTGTGGTAAGGAACATTCTGCTAGATATGGTCAATTTCATGTCACTCTTATGTATTTCAATCAATTGTGCAGGAAAATGTATCTCTTTTATCACAATCTTCTGTCCTCTCATCTGTACGCATGCTATCTGCTTCTGTCTTGCTTTCACACAGAGTTTATGGAACAAAGAAACAGTCATATATTTGGTTCTAATCATCAGCAACATGCATTTAATTCTTTGGTAAAACTGAGATCTTTAATATATATGGGAACGCATATCTGAACCAAAATTCTCTTAATATAAACATTTGGTAGTGCATTCATTTCTGTGCCACTGAACTTCCTCTTCCGAAGAGCTTTCTATGAAATGCTATGCAAGTGAAAGAAGAATCAAGGTCGTTTTCCTATGCAATTCATGATTGTCAGACCTGGTTTCTCTTCATTATCAGCCTTCAAATAGTTTGGATTTTGACCTTTTATTTTCCTCAGGGTTTTCTTGTGCATATGCTTCCAGAAAAAAGAATTAAAGAAATGAAGCAAAACCTAAAATAAACCACACATATCTTTCCTGATAGCTCTTTTTTCATAGATGCACTCCATGAGTTGTGTCTCTGGTTTCTCCTCAGTTTCTACTGTATCTTCTCCGTTGTTGTCATGCTCCTCAGTTTATTACACATGTCACAATGGATTTCTCCCCAGATATTGCTTATATTTTCCACTTTTTATAGAGAGCTAACATCACCAGATTCAGTTTATACTTCCGCCAAGTGACATATCTGTTGCATGTGCAGCAACATCTGCTTGTATTTTTCTCTTCTGAATGGGTGACCCTTAATAAGAGCTCATATCATTTCATAATTTCTATACTTTAGGGTCACTGTGAGAATTTGTTAAATGCATATTTGGTCTGAAATTCTACCATTATATGCCTATATATACTGCTTCTGAAGTGAATGATGGGTGCACGGGCGTACATAAAATTTATAGTTGTGAAGCATATCTGTATGTAGCTGCTTGATGCTTGTAGTACTATCCATGTAATAACCGATCGAGGTAACCAATGAGAAGTAAACATTATTCATTCATGATTGTATCACCATTTTCTGTAGAATTAATTTGATCGCATGAGAATATTTGGATAATTCTTTGAGAATCTTAACAATCTATTTTATTACATATACCTATAAATTAATAAATAAGACCTTTTTCTTACGTGGTGCTAGACTTTTTCGTTTGTGAGTGCAGTGGTGTCTCATGTATTTAGCGTTACTATTTAGGAATGTTTGACATATATAAACCTTTACATACTCTTGGCAATATACATAGAATGGTTGAAAAGTCTTGCTCATTGAGGTAAACTTCTTCAGACCGCAGATTTATCCTTATAGTTTCTAGTTATCTACTTCCATGACCTCCTTAATCAATCGATTGGTTTTTTCATATTATTCTTATTTTTCTGCTATACTTATGCTGAGACTGTTTTTTTAGAGCAGAAGATTCTTTTCTTGGAAATTCATTATTGTTTGTAAAAGTAACTCAAACTAGGAAGTATGGTAAAACACATGATACTAGTAAGTAAACACATTTTATACACTGCTGTGGGCATGTAATGCATTTCTATCCTGAATTTTCCCTTGTCTGTTTACTTAACAGAGCCATTATTATCTCTTTTGCTTTAGTGTTACTTATGCTCAACCTTCATTTGCACATCTGTCAACTTATACTATCTCTAATATTGATATTTTTTACAGTTACGATATCTCTCAACCCCATCAGATGAGGCTGTCATACACAAAATCAAAGAGGCAGGGTTGCTACAATCGAAAGGTTTAATTGGAGGAAAGTGGGTTGGCGCAGATGATGGAAAGACTCTACCAGTGAGTCTTCATAAAATATGGAATTTGTCAACTTATCCCAACTTCATTAGGAGCTTTTCTTCTCCTTCTTCCTCTCCCTAGGTTTAGATACTGTTTTTAATGTCAGTGTAATAGTGCTCTGACTTGTAGGAAGTTAAGTATTTCAAGTTAGGAGCAAGTGTTAAAAATAAGTGCCTTCAATGACCTTCGATTTCTTCTCTATGCTTGGAAAACAGTGAATATTTATCACTCAATGTCGGCACTGGTACACCGCTGCTGATGCATATTCTTACTAATGGGTAAACTATGGCAGTTTTTCACAAAGACAAGGTATAACTGGAAGAATGATAAATCAAGTCCAGGTAGGCATACGTGTGTAAATACAGGATATAATTAACTAGAGGCACAAAATGACCAATTTATGCATAAGAATTCAGTCTATTCAAACATCAAAGGCATGGAAGATGATAAGGTTGGAGCAGGGTCTCAATGAGAAATCAAAATCAATATTAGTGGTGGGCATAATGAAGTTGGTAGAAGAATACATGGAAAGTTGCATGAGCTACTAGAAGAATCTAAAGAATAACTAGAATAATTTGCCAAATCATCAGTTGTGATAGTAAAGATGTGTAGCTACAGTTCTTTATGATTTTATGCTAGTTGATGATGTCTACAAGAGGGAGATGCAAGAAATCAAAGTGTGAACAAACATAATTGGAAGGAATGAGAGACAGTTTAATAAAAGAATGAGAAGCAGGCTGCCATGAAGGTACATGAGAATTGCCCGTAAACCAAGGGAAAGAATTCTTTGTGGTAAGGGCTGAACACTACATCAACAGTTGATGATAGTAAATATATGGACCTACAGTTCTCTATGATTTTATGCTAGTTGATGATGTCTACAAGAGGGAAATGCAAGAAATCAAAGTGTGAAACAAACATAATTGGAAGGAATGAGAAAAATAGTTTAACAAAAGAATGAGAAGCAGGCTGCCAGGAAGGTACATGAGAATTCCCCATAAACCAAGAGAAACATCCTTTTTGGCAAGGGCTGAACACTACTAATGTAGAGTGTTGTTATGAAGTTGGGATTATGATCTCTGGTCGTGGTTAGGATTACTGTGAAAAAAATTGATAGTGATGCTAGTTTGGATAGTTGGTGGGATGGCACGTGATAAATCTAAACACACAATCAGATCTATCCGTTTGTATTGCTTTTATCTTTTCTCCAACAGGGAAACTTTGTTTATATTATTCCTAGTGGTCTTCCAATTGAGTATAAATGTAATTCCAAATCGTAGAAGAAGGGAAAACATTGTTTGGAGTTCCTCTTGCTATTTTGTTTCATTGTGGGGTTTGAATTTAACTGCATTCATCGGTTATAAATTCAAACATTTAGTTTGATAATTCTGTATTGTCATTAATGCAGGTATACAACCCAGCAACAGGTGAACTTCTTGGAGATGTTCCATATATGGGTATCATGGAGACAAAAGCTGCTATCAACTCAGCATCGGAAGCATTGTTAAGTAAGATCTTGAGAGGGTTTCTATATAAAGCTATTTTAATGAAAGAAATACTACATAAGAGTGTTAGGCTTCTGGCTATTTTGATGGGAAGATGATGATTGGTCCACCCTTAGGTTTTTCAATTGTTAAATGGAGATGGATGCTTCAAGTATCAATTCTCTTGGTTCACCTCTGAACATCATGGAATTTCCCCATGCACTTTGTAAGGAAACCAGGAATACTTACCACGATCTGTTTCTATGCAAAGGGTCATAGTGAGAGAATTCTCTTGATAATGGAGTCCTGATCCACACTGCTAGAAACAAAGAAGCATCTGTATCCACATCACAATTATATATGATGTTATATAATCCAGTTTTCATAAAAACATGGATCTCCTCTGTTTTGCATAGTGACTGAGTTTCAGAGCTAGAGCCTTTTTATGGTTTTCCTTTAAAGTCTATCTGGAATACATCTTTATTGATGAGAATGAGGGAATGATTTATTGAGGCATTTCATATTGCTACCTTGAATGCGTGTGCATATTTGATGACGAAACTTTCATTCTGTTAACTTCAGGTTGGCGTGAATTAACTGGCTCTGAACGAAGCAAGATACTACGCAAATGGCAAGTTCCTTGCATGGACAGTTTTTGTTTGGAACAAGTTCAATTGGAAAATTAGAGATTTAGAAACTACAGTGGTTTTAAGTAGATTTATGATGTTCATTCAAGGAGATAACAGAAAGAGTAGAGTTAACACCACTGTGGATATCGAAAGATAATGAAGCGATTAGAAATATTGTGCGCAAGGTGATAGACTATTATGTTCGTCAATGCCTTAAAGCAGTATGAACCCTCTCATTACGCCTTGGTGATCATTAAAGTGCAGTGAAAGATTGGATAATAGAGAGAAAATAAACTGTTTCAAATGTAAAGCTCCAAAACATGGCATGTTTCTGTACAAAATTAAAGCAAAAAAGTACAAGCAACAAAACTTTCAAGTTCATTCTATGAACTGATCATGAAGATAAAAGAAAATGATGCATGAAATGCTGCCAAAAATAAAAAACTAAACCTCATTGTTCATCATGTGCTGCCAGTACCTCTTTATATTTAAATCATCAACTCTTAAACCTATGAAAAATAGGTGTGATTTTGTATCATCAATGTCTTCACTGTGGAAAGGTCTGCGTCAATCAGTTGAAGCCTGGTATGCCACAAATGAAAGTTGAAAACGAGAAATGAGTCCAAGTTTCAAGAGGATCAATCCTTTGAATTCAGTTCATATGGTGTCTTTCCCAGGTGGTTTAATTCTTGGTTCATCAAGATACTGTGCTTACATGCGGTATAATGTACACACAAATACACGAATATATTATATCTTGTATTAGAACCTTGAACCTCGCTATGCATGAAAATGAACAAAAAAGTAATTTTATTGAAGTGATCATTGGTCTAGAGAATTCTCAGAGAAATCCTGGTTCAAAGTGTAGCAAAACAAGTTTGACTGAGCTCTGCAGTACCATAATTGCACCCAACTCCTTTTTTATCATCAGGTCCTTCCATCACCAGAATATATACCATTGCTCTCTTTACAGAGCCTGCCCCGCTACAAATTTCAAGGTCTTATGCAGCAGCGGCCTTAAACTTTACATGTTTGGCATCACAAGCTTTTGTGAGAGTTAGTGTAGTTTGTCAGGAATAATCAACAGCAATCATCAAATGATAATATCTATAAGCATGATCTGAGTAATAATCTTGAATAGTTAATGATTGAAGCTTATTTTGCATCCATGAATTTTGATTCTTGAAGAATGCATGCTGAAGAGTGTACTGACCATAGTCTGCTTATTTTCCATTTTATTTTTGAAGGTTTGATCTCCTTACTGTGAATAAACAACTTCTGGCACAGTTGATTACATTAGAACAAGGGAAACCCTTGGGCGAATCACTTGGAGAGGTAATTGTACAATGATAATCAATTTTCAGATATGCAGGTGTATCTGTGTACCACTTTTCAACGTTTATTTTCAGAAGAATATTCACATCTTTATCGATATTATTAACTTCTAGTGTATTCTTCAGTACATTCAGCACATGCTTTTTCACTATTACAGTGAATACGTTGTCATTGCTTTAAATGCTTACATTAAACAGGATCAAGAACGTTCAATCTGAATTGGAAAACTGTGTTTTTTGTGACTACTTGTCCATTGTTAGTGCTGTATATGAATAATCTAATAGGTCTGAATAAGCAAACTTTTTTATATCTCATATCCTAATGTCAAATTATAGCATGATCAGAGGAATATTTTACCGAATTGTCTTCCTGTTATCTTTCACTCTCTCCTTTTATTGATGGCGTAATGTGTCATGCACAATTATTCTATGTGAGTACACTGTACAATTTGCTGTATAGTGGAATGCATCTCCCCCACACTTCTTTTTCTCTGGTTATTCTTCTACTTCTTTTTCTGAGCTTCTGTTTCTGTTACAATTGATTTTGTGAATTTTAACAACTTCATTGTCTGATGGTCCTGGAGCTGCCTAGGTGGGACATGTTTTCTTAAAACCCTCCATTGGCTTAATGGCTCATTTATTGTATGTACAGCAACAAGTGATGTTGCTAGCGGTTTCCACACCACTCAAGGGAAGCTAACTACATTTCTTATTCTCAGTTTTATGCAAGCAAGGCATTATCAAGTTATATAGCTCAAATGCATGATTTTAAAGCTATACAGATTATGTTCCTAGATAAAATCCATGATTTGTTTATATTCCCCTTAGTTCTTCCCTGATACTCAAGGTATCAGGTAATTCCAATCAATTTTAAATCCATTAATTTGGTTCTTGTATGATCCTGCAATACTTGTGCGACTTTTGATGATTTAAAATTTAAAATTGATACATTTTGCTTCTTCTTATGGGTTTTCTGAAATTTTAATCACCCAAAATATCATGTTAATGTATGATTCTATTCTGTTTAAACATGAATTTTAAATTGACATGTCTATGGATACACTAGCTAATTTGATATGCTCAAACAATACTTTTGAGAGGTTAAAGTGGTATTTTCTTGAATATTTCCAGAATATCTATATACCATAATTCCTATGTTTAATTTTTTATTAAACAATATATACATTTTTGTCAAAATAATTTTCATCTTCAGGTTGTCTATGGGGCAAACTTTGTGGAATTTTTTGCGGAGGAAGCAAAACGTATATATGGGGACATTATTCCAGCTCCATTCACTGGTAGACGATTGTTGGTTGTGAAGCAGGTGTAACTCAAGATTGTCAATTCAATGTTCATAAAATTATTTTGGATTAGCCTTAGTGTTTGAAGTTTATGATATTTTTCCAATGGTATGCAAGGTAAAAGCGCATTCAAAATTGGATATTACACTAACTTCTAGAAATCTTGATGATAAGAGATAGACAAGAGTTGTTATCCTTAATATAAATTTATTAATGTATAAAAACATTTATAATAATGACATGAAGCATCTAGAAGCTAGGTGCAAGAAATTATAGAGCAGCGATGTGCGCTAGCTTTTGACAGGTGACCAGGAAACGGTGTCTAGAAAGCTAGGTGAAAAAAATTATAGAGGTGGAGTGTCATCTCAGTCTTCAAAGTTACCCAGCAATTTGAGTGATAATATTAGCAATGGAAATGGACAGTGGGATACTTTCCAAGGCTTCTTCAATGATCTAGAAGAAAGAAAGAAAGAAAGATATATTAACATCTTTTAAGAGGCCAAAATGGCCTATAAGACCAAATAAGAGATTACATCTTGAGTGTTGTCTCGTCTTTGAGAACAAATCAAAATAAAATAAATACTACACAGTAAATATAAAAGTAAATAAGATGAAAAGAGAAGAAATGAGGGAATCTAGAGAGGTCTTTACAGTTATTTGGGGTTGTGGATATTCTTTAGTTTTCGTAGTTCTTGTATCTGCTAGCATTAAAAACACATAGTCATGTTTTCAATGAGCGCATGGAACTAGATACACATGTTGCATTAGAAGTCCGCATGAATTGATGTGTCTTGCACTGTTTTCAGCTCTCTACGTATTTTATTTTCTGCAATGCATTAGAAATGAATTACCTATTGCACTTGAAAATCCTTTCTCGTATTGTACTTGTTTGCAAGATCAAGGTGTTAATAATCATAAATGCTGTCTCATGATCATAAGGGGGTTTCATCTATGGGACAATATCATTTTGGGTGTGCTAAGCACCAGGTAGAAATAGACATTTTTAAAGGAATATCATCAGTTGTTGGAAACGGGTAGATAATATGAATCTTTTACTCCTTCATAAGTTGGCATGGGTTTCTGAAGAACTCTGAAATCTGATATATAGAGGCCCTACTGTCTGCTTACCTCTGAGAAGAGACTATAAATTGATGAATGAGGGTCTCATACTCTTGAGGTTCATCTATCATACAGTATCGCTGTGGGTGTAGTAAGCCCCAGGTAGAAAGAAAACATTTTGTAGAGGAATATTCTATATAGTCAGTTATTGGAAACAGATAGGTGATATGAATCTTTTGCTCCCGGTAAACAAGGCTTTCCAATTTGTGGCAGTTGCTGGCTGCATGGGCATCGTCACGACACGATGAAAAGAGGGCAGGGGAGCTTGTATTCCTGAACCCCCACGTGATGGGATGTGGGGAACCATATGGCGGGAAACTGTTACGAGCGTTTCTGAATTGGCGGTTAGGCAGGGAACAAGGAGTCTGACATATGCTTTATAGGGGCACTGCTGTCGCCTGCCGTTTAGAAGATTGTAAATCTACACAATTAGTGAACAGTCACTGCTTGAACGCCTGCTTGCCCATTATCTAAACAGTCGGGAAGAGGAATAAGAAATATGACATTGACCCATATGAACCTTTTTTACACAGTTTAAGCTGTGTTGTGGAAACAAATATGATCTTGTTGTCCATTTGAAATTGATCTAATATAGGTTCTTTTTGCTGCTTGGTAATGATGTACTTTCCTTGTATTGTTTGATAATTAAATGTATTGCGTTTTCATTATGCTGAGCCCAATATTGTCGTGACTCATTTTATACATTTTTGCAGCCTGTTGGTGTAGTTGGTGCAATAACACCCTGGAATTTTCCACTTGCTATGATCACACGCAAGGTATAATGGAGTTAATGTTCTTTCTATATGTGAAATTCTGATTTGCCCATATTTAAACGTCAGTATCATCTATTATGATTCTCATATATTCAAGATATTTAAGTTTACATTCATACTGTTGATTACATCATTATTCTCTTAGGTTGCTGCAGGACTTGCAGCTGGCTGCACTGCTGTAGTGAAGCCTTCTGAACTTACACCTCTGACAGCTCTGGCGGCAGCGGAGCTTGCACTTCAAGCAGGCGTTCCTCCTGTATTCATCACTATACATCTCCATTGCTGTGCAGCTATTTTTTCAGTTGAATTCGTATAAATATATCATCATCGATATGTTCTCTGAACTTTATTTTGTACACTTATATGGCAGGGTGTTTTAAATATTGTGATGGGAGATGCTCCTCAGATTGGGGACGCACTAATGGAAAGCAATGAGGTTTGTTAAAGTTTCAGCAATTCTTTTTGACTATCTGAGGTGTTTTACTTGCCAAATGGGAACATATTCTATGGCTAACCCCATATGTAAGACTGTTCCACTTGTTAAAGAGCTGATTCTTCTATGTATAAATGTCACTAACGAGGTATTTTCTTATTATAGACGCGTAATTGAGATACCTTTATTAAAACCAAATCCCTTCTCAAGCATGATGTCTCCTCAATTTCTTTGTATATCCAGGTTCGGAAAATCACCTTTACAGGTTCAACTGCTGTTGGAAAGAAACTCATGGCTGCTGCTGCAGGGACAGTAAAGAGGGTATTTTAGTAATGCTTAGATCGGTGATAAATATGACTTTCTGTCTTCTTTGGTAAATCATTTCATATAAAAAATGTTGTGAGTTGTGATGATAATTAGGTTTCCTTGGAATTGGGAGGAAATGCACCTTGCATAATTTTTGACGATGCAGATGTTGATGTAGCAGTCAAAGGCACGGTAGGATTTTTAATTTCGATGTTTAATTGACCTTCACTCTTCTCTTTGTCTTGGATGTGGTTCTTGTCTCTGAAAGCATTTTATAAAATTATTTGAATAATGTGAAATTAAGATACAGAGGAGCACAAATTACAACCATTTATTCCTCTGTTGCACTCAATTCTACAACAGAATGCCAAAAGCAGTATGCTATATAAAATGACAATAGGTTTAAAATTGGACCCTGCTTTATTTGAAAACAAAAACTCTAGAGGTAATTGTATCCTTCCACTGCAATCTAAATGAATTTTGGGGGCCGGATTTGCTTACCAAAATTGTTGTATTGGAATGCTTGAGGCTATCAGGGTGATGACAGCTAAATTGACTTGACAGATGATGTTTTAACTCTAGATACAAAATGTTTCTTTTGTTGAAATCAAGAAGAAATAACAATATTGCTAATGTCCCTTAAACGCCAAAATGGCCTTGTTTTCAAATCTTGGAAACAGGAAAACTAACTATAAATATAAATGTGTAAGCCTTCCTGAGGTACTCTGTTTATTCCTCAAGCATTTGGCTGAGGATATGCACATAAATGTTTCGTAATCTTGAGAAAAATGCCGACATTTGCCTTCAACTAAGCATATACCATTGTGAACTTAAGCTGGACTGAAGCTTCTGTCTTTAGAAGTTCTTAGCTCTGGGCTGGTCCAAGATGAAGAGGTCTCAGAAGCTGGAAATCACCTTCTGTGCTGGGCAATAATTGCCGTGGTTTGTTGATGTGAAGGGTGATCAGGCCTGGAACCAATACAATCACTTTACCAAGTTTGAAGAAATTTTGCTTGGGACAAGACGACAAAGTAGAAACCCTCGGTGATTATCATAACAGGTGTGATCAGGAGCAAGCAATCAATACAATATGAAATTATTACGAGGATACAAGTGGTCTCTGATGCCCTTCCCAAGCTTTCTGCAGAGATCATAGGAACTCCCCAGCATAGGCACCCATGATGGATACTTGACTCATCATAGCAGTTATCAAGAGAAGGAGATATAAAGTTCAAGGATAGATAGAACATTACAAGAATGATATCCTAAATAAATTATCATATAGAACTAGCACCGAAGCAGTATTCCCATGAGTGACCGACATTCAACAGCTTTGGGAGCTCCCTAAATGAAGGTAAAGGTTGGCACTTATCTTATGTCATCAAAACAACTTGCTGAACACGAGATAATTGTTGTTGGTATGCGGAAAGGCAAATCATATGGCATAAGTATAAATGTAGTGTTGAGAATCAAACTCAACTTGTGTGAACATGTGCCTATGAAGAAAATGAAGAAAAGGACGATGTGTGGAAAAGTGTGTGAGCACACTTTATTGTAATCTGTGTAGTTGTCGAGTGTTAATGCAATCAAAGAATATTAGATATTCTTATGACAAAATCGTACTCAAGGGGATATCTTGGTTAGATTCCACCAACACATTTAATATGGCAGTCCCTTGAGGACTTGTATATAAAACCCCCTTTGCCCATTCTATTTTGTTGATGATCTTTAGTTAATTAATATAGCGCTCTTTAGTGCATAAGCTATCATCCCCCTATTGTGTGTTTTCTTATTTTCTGGATATTCTCTTTGATTCCTTCTCTTGCTTATACACGCTCTCTCTCTCACACACACACTACGCTTCTGAATACTCAACTCCACTAGAGTTAGATTCTTTACATGGTATCAAAACGTGAGGGTTAGAGATCCTTCATTGAGCTCTACCATTGAAACTGTGTGAGCAGCTAGAGACGCTGTTTCAAACTGGCTATCATCGCTGTAGTGTTGCACGGCAAGAGGATCACGTTAACAAGAGCATACGAATCAAGCTAAATCAGAAAGATGAATGCATAGATGGGCAGCGCACTTCCAACAGAGAAGTTGAACATGCACAACTACGCTTCTTGGGAATATAAGATACATTAGTACTTAGTCAGGCAAGGGTATTGGAATTATATTGAGGGAGCTCAAGAAATAGCCCCCGATATTATAAATCCTAACTACCCCACATGGCAGCAAGGCAACATGTGTGCAAGATCACATGTTAAACTATATTCAAGATGCGAAAGCCCCGACGGAAGCATGGAAAAACTTGAAGAAGATTTTTGCGGCTTCAACGATAGCGAGAAAACTTCAACTCCGGTAGGAGTTGAACAATATTCGGCAGGGGGATATGTCCGTGACAGACTATACCCTCCGGATCAAAGACTTACGCGATTCACTTGGCTCCATCAATGTCACAGTTGATGATGACGAGATGGTGCATATCTGCCTTGGCGGCCTCGCACTAAAATATGGCGCATTTCGACTTGCAATCCATGCTAATGGTTGAGGAGAGCCATACACAGTCGAAAAGCACAACATTTGATGGGCAGATGCTATATAAACAGGATGATCTCAGTCGAGGTCATGGTCATGTCATGGAAATAGGGGGAGGAATGGCCGAGGAAGACGTGGGCGAGGTTCACAACAATTTAATTCTAGGCAGCAAGAAGGTCAAAACAGCCGAGGGAATTCCGGCAAAAAGGGGAGCTTCCACCAGCCTGCATCAACCAGGCAGAACCAGCAAACTGAGTGCTGGTATTGTGGAAAGCCTGGCCACTTTGAAGCCGAGTGTGGAAGAAGAATGACTCGGCTGCCTCACCCCGGCAGCAAACAAACTATGCTGTGATGGCTGACCTAGATAACAAATGGCCGATGTTCGTTATGCGACACCGGGCAAATAGCATCATAACAAGTGTTTACCAACCTAATGATGTCTGGTTCGTGGACTCGGGTGCTCAAATCACATGACAAGTCATCAAGAATGGTTCATGAATTTGAGGGAACCCGAGAGACTCGGCGTGGTGGAGACCACTGATGACTCCACACACAATTGAGCACATTGGAGATGTGGCCCTTAACAATCATGACAACAAGGGCTACATGAAGGATGTATTATATGTCCCGACAATCACAAAGATTTAATGTCCCTTTTTATTGTCCAAGTCCCTTTTTTTGTATCCTAGGAACTAAAAAAAGAGGGAGTTTTTTTTTTTTTTTGGGTTAAACGAATACTTGACCATGCATTCATATGTGTATTCGTTTGCATTTGAATGGGAAACCCCACGAATGCGAATATGTCAATCTATGGGACTCGCAGTAGACCAAGAACCCGAGACTTATAAAGAAGCTGCCCAAGATCCCCGGTGGATCAAGGCAATGAGGGAGGAGATGCGCGGGTTGTTTGACAACGATACTTGGGATTTAGTCCCATCATCTGAAATCAAGAAAAAGCCAATTGGCTGCCGCTGGGTGTTCAAGATAAAGCATAATACGGATGGCACGGTCAATCGGTTTAAGGCTCAGCTAGTCGCCAAAGGGTATGCTCAAACCCATGGCATAGACTATGAGGAAACATTTGCCTTGGTGGCAAAAATGACCACTGTGAGGACGGTAATTGCACTCACAGCAGCAAATGGGTGGCATTTCATCAAATGGATGTGAAGAATGCATTCCTCCAAGGTGAGCTCGAGGAAGTTTACATGATGCAATCACCTGGCTTCGAATCGAGCAAACATCCACATGCAGTTTGCCGATTGAAGAAGCCGCTCTATGGATTGAAGTAAGCCCCAAGAGCATGGCATTCAAAGATCACATCATATCTTCATGACATTGGCTTCCGGATGTCAAAATCTGATAACTCATTGTATATCCAGAACAATCCCAAAATTCTGCGAGCCGACATAGTATCGCCAAAGAATCGGGAGTCTTATCTACTTAACTATCACCCGATCAGACCTCAGCTATCCGGTCCGGCTTCTTAGCTAGTTCATGCCACCCCCCTTCTTAGCTAGTTCATGCCACCCCCTCACGACATTCACATGGATTGTGCTAAGCAAGTGTTCCGCTAAGCAAGTGGTATCTTCTATAAGTGTGGAGTACCACTTCGACTCGAAGGCTTCACGGATGCTGATTGGGCGGGCAAATCATTTGATAGGAGATCCACTTCGGGATTTATGTTTTCACTCGGTAATGGAGCAATCTCCTGGAGCAGCAAGAAACAACCAACAGTGGCTCTATCGAGCACAGAGGCAAAGTAGGGCCGCAATTGTAGCTGCCTACGAAGCTGTATGCCTTAAAAGACTGCTGAAAGACTTCAACGAATTGGTGAACAAGCCAATACTGATCCACTACGATAATCTCACCAGCATCCAGCTCGCAAGAATCCGGTGTTTCACGCCCAGACTAAGCACATTGAGGTGCACTATCATTACATCCCTAACCACATATTGACCGGCGACTTTGACCTTCAATACGTTGGCACCAACGGGCAGGTGGCTGATATTTTCACTAAGGCACTAGGTCTTGACAAGTGACAACAATTCTTAGTGGATCTAGGCCTTGGACCACTCAATATGCTGAGCTTGGGGGGGAGTACAAGTACAAAGACAAAGGAAAACATCGAGAATCAGCACCATAAAAGAGGAAGAGTGAGACCGGCATCAGCAAAGTAAGGCTGGCACATCTAACCCGACTTGACCTGGCAAGTTAGAGGAAGACTTTTCAAAGCCTAGAATTTTTGAAGTTAGACATAAACCTGACCTTGTTGGCACCCTTGACAAGCTCAAAATTTTGGATCGGCAAGATCGACCTTGCTAGATCAAGATCGAGTACATCGGAACAATGGGAAAACCACGGTCTAGTAGTCCGACCAATTGTAGGCGGGTCTTCAACTACATCAAGACAACCAAGCTTAGAGGACACACAATTGACCTTGAGGGGGCGTGTTGAGAATCAAGCTCAACTTGTGTGAACATGTGCTTATGAAGAAAAGGACAATGTGTGAAAACGTGTGTGAGCACACGTTATTGTAATCCGTGTAGTTGTCGAGTGTTCTTATGACAAAATCGTACTCAAGTGGATATCTTGGTTAGATTCCACCAACACATTTTATATGGCAGTCCCTTGAGGACTTGTTTATTAAACCACCTTTGCCCATTTTATTTAGTTGATGATCTTCAGTGCATAAGCTGTCATCCCCCTACTGTGTGTTTTCTTATTTTCTGGTTATTCTCTTTGATTCCTTCTCTTGCTTATACACTCACTCTCATACACACACACTACACTTCTGAATACTCAACTCTACTAGAGTTAGATTCTTTACATGCAAAATCCCCATCCCAATATTGCTTGGATTGTACTCATCTAAACATGACCAAAGTAGAAAAGAATAGAGTGATCCAGACTGATTTTATCAACTTGGATTATAGATGAACATGGATGAACCCCACATGTCTTGGTAGGAAGATGACCCACTATAAGGCACATTTTTTACACATTGGAGGATGGATTCATCATCAGGCCCTTCTATATAGAGATACATCTATTCTATGCGTTTTACATAGGCATAAATGCACTACCCCCTTCCCAACATAGCTTGGATTGTCCCCATCTAAACATGGCCTTACCAGAAAAGAATAGAGTGATCTGAATTGATATTATCAAATTGTATAATAGAAGAACATGGATAAGCTCCACATATCTTGGATAAATGCATAGGCATAAATGAACTACCCCCTTCCCAGCATAGCTTGGACTGTCCCCATCTAAGCATGGCCAAAGCAGAAAAGAATAGTGATCCAAATTGATATTATCAATTTGTATAATAGAAGAACATGGATGAGCCCTACATCTCTTGGATAGTCAACTATAAGGCACACTTTTTAAACGCATTGGAGGATGGATTCATACAATCAGGCCCTATTATATAGAGATAGATCTATCCTATGTGCAGCACAGTATGGTAGAGCAGCTGCGAACCTCTTCACATGAGTTAAAGATTGAGGTAGGAAGATATGTACACATACCTCTAGAAGAAAGAAATTTTCAATTGTGTCATCAGAGAGAGGAATCTGGAGAACACTATGTTTGTCAGTATACTGTTTTTTATAAAATAAGAGGAAGATAGCATTGCCTCATTAACCATGAGTTTAGACCACTAGCAAGGTTTTCTTTCTTCTAACAATATATCTCTATTTCTTTGATTTCCAGCGAGAACAGTCCAATGGGTCAATATTGGCCTCTCTACGGACATTAAAAAATATGTAATCTAATCTATCCCAAGTATCCTTGGTGTTTAGATTCCATTTTATGCATAGTGATCAGAGTCATGAGTGAAGGGGCTGTGGTATCTCCCCTAATTCATAATAAAATAAAATGGAATACAATATAATATCTGTTCCTGCATAGTTCTCTATGTTTATTGGCCTGTCTCAATCACTAATTGATGATGTGAAAAGGTTTTGATGTTCCCATCACACTATAAATTGCATGGTGATAAATCCATCAAATGGTTGTGGAAACAAAACTTTCCCAAGAAGTGGTGCCGCGGGACCAATTGATGTCCCCGTGATATCCACTTTGATGACTTATTCAGATCACCTTATTCTTCTCCTCGTGGATGGGTATTTCCTTTTCAGCTAAATCGTCTGATGTCATAAGTGCCAGTCCTATATATCTTTGACTTGGTAGCTTTCAAATCTGCTGTGTAGAAGCTACAACTCAAACTAAGGTTCGGGAACTATTACAGATGCCCCATTTCAGCATGAATTAATTT
This sequence comes from Azolla caroliniana, assembly GCF_043228905.1. Lineage (NCBI taxonomy): Eukaryota > Viridiplantae > Streptophyta > Polypodiopsida > Salviniales > Salviniaceae > Azolla > Azolla caroliniana. Next base: position 10,318,248 of record NW_028230441.1, on the reverse strand, counting down.
CTTTATTGTAGGTAATCCCATTTCAGTTGAGAAAGAAGAATATATAGGAGAATGTCCTTGTTTTTTTGTAGTTGTGATTCGTCTTTGCTTTATATATCATAGAAAATAAGAGTGTATATATATTGTATATATGATTGGAAGGTGGTATCAGTTTGAGGTAAAAGGTATTATCATCCTTTTTCTAAATAAGACTACCATTATTTCTTGGCTTGTAGATAAATGCAAAATTTCGCAACACTGGCCAAGCATGTGTAGCTGTCAATCGGATTTTTGTTCAAAGTGGTAAGATTATGCTACACTTTCTTTTGCTTAAATAATTTGTGCTTAATTACCAAATTGATTATGGCCTGTATCATGATGATGTGATAATTGAAAAAATATCTCAATAGTGAATAGCAAATATAAAGTCATATATATAATGGTGGGAATAGGAATAAAGCATGTGGTTTGTTTAGGGATAAATATTTTTCATATAGTGGAAGCTTGTCTATTAATTTATTTTGAACTTTAGCCGCTTCTTAATGATAAATAGCGTTTCTCATATTCAACTTCCAGTATGTGTGATCTTTAAAAGCCATACAGTGTCATATCGTAATCATCAGTTGATGTATTGAGGTTCTGGTTTCTCTCATTGTTTTAAGAGCATGTAACATGCATCTCCATATACTGCATTGCAGTGTACCAGTCTCAAAAGCTCTACATAGTGCCATATCGTAATCCTCTGTTGATGTGATGAGGTTTTGGTTTCCCTCATTGTTTCAAGAGCGTGTAACATGTGTCTCCATATACTGCATTGCACAGTGAAACCATATGGAAAGATGCGAAAGAAGAGACTTTTAATGGGGAATCTTTGTGCTTAGTTACAGTCCCATTCTAATTTAATCCATGTATAATTTAAGTTATATGTCCTGACCACTCTTCATTTTATTTCAAACCATATTTTCATCCTAGCATTTTTGTAGGCACCACTGCAGATTTTGAAAATAAATACAACGTGCTGTACTTTACCATTTCAGGAATTTATGAGAAATTTGCAGATGCTTTTGTTAAGGCGTGTGAGGGTTTAAAAGTTGGTAACGGCTTTGAGAAGGGTGTTTCTTTGGTGATTCTTCTCACCCTCTCTTTTCGTCTCAAGTTTATAATTTTTGTCTATGTACTCAAATGATGCTTTGCAATGATTTAGAGAGAGGGGGGAGAAGAAAGGAAAGGAATTGAAAAGTAATCCAATGACTACAAATGTTAAAATGAGGGTGTGGTCAAAATTTTCATCGATGAATATACCAGGTGTCATATATAACCTGAAGAAAGCTATCAAACCTAAAACTGAGGGAAGTGTAGTGTAATAGAACATCAAGTGCCCCATGAACTCTTTCATACTTCTCCTTCCAGCTGAGACATGGTTTGTGAAAGTGAGCATTGTTAAAAAAGAATTTACATAACATCTGAGCATAGGGATTTAAAGACAGTGCTTGCTACATAGGTGTATACATAGCTGATATGGAGATCTGTCCTGCGGCCAGAGTTATCTAGGAAGGAACAGATATGCAGACTCTGCCATTTAGAGATCATAGTAAGGAGCATTATGTTTGTAGATGCCGTCCATATGAGGATATATCAGAGATAGATATGATAATATGATGGCACCTCAGAGATCTTCCATGTAGAGATTATGGAGGCCAATGATCCATAATACATTGGGCAAATTTCTTACAGGGATCCAAGACACCATTTTCCATGCAGAGTTATCACAGAGAGTGCATTCACTATGGTTCATCCAACATTTCATGAGAGTTGACCCTCCACTTTGGGACATCAACAAACCCCCTTAAACCCAACTAACACTTTTGTGAAGATCAAGACACAGAACATGTACTAAGAGTTTCTGGGTTTCAGACATTTTGATTACTTATTGAGATATCTGAGGATTATGCACCTAGCATGAATAAAGCATTGAGAAGAGAGGTATATGTGAGGTCTCACATACTTCGCCATCTATGTACTACTACATGCACCAATGTCCACATGTTTCACGTGGATGGAGCTAGTCATTGTTACATATTTTCTACTATCATACCTGTCATGATACACAAGTTTAACTTCATAGTGTATTGTTTTCTTTGACATACATGTAATACATACATCTATCCTATGTGCTGCACAGTTTAATAGAGCAGCTACAAACTTCATCACATCAGTTAGAGATTGAGATAGGCAGATATACATGGATACCTCTAGAAGAAAGAATTTGCCAATTGTGTCATCAAGGAGTAGAATCCGAAGAACACTATCTTTGTCACTGTAATGTCTTTCACTCCTTCTGCCCCACAAGCTACCTCAAATCCAAGAAAGTATCGTAGCCATCCTAGATCGTTCACCTCAAACTCTTTACCTAGTTGTACCTTCAGTTGGGCAATTTCTCCTTCATCATTACCTGTGATAATTATATCATCCACATACACAGCAAGTAATGTAGTATGCTCCTTGCGTTGTCGGAAAAACACTATATGGTCCGCATTGATCTGGCGGTATCCCATACCCACCATAGCCCTTCTTAACCTGTTGAACCAGGCTTGAGGAGATTGCTCCAGTCCATAAAGCAACTTCCTTAGACTGCAAACCTTGCCTACTGTTTGAATTGTACCAAAACCTTGGGGGATATCCATGTACACTGCCTCCATCAACTCTCCATGAAGAAATGCATTTTTTACATCAAACTGATGTAATTTCCAATCCTTATTCACTGCTAAGGAAATAAGCGTTTTAACAATCCTCATCTTTGCTACAAGTGCAAAAGTCTCATCATAATCAATGCCATGTGACTGACTATATCCCTTAGCTACTAATCGTGCTTTGTAACGATCTATTTTGCCCTCTAGAGTCTGTTTTATTGTAAACACCCATTTGTACTCAACCGCCTTCTTTCCTGGTGGTAGTGATACAATCTCCCAAGTTTTGTTCTTCTCAAGAGCTCCAAGTTCTTCTTGCATAGCTGCTTTCCACTTTGGATCTTCTTTAGCAACCTGCCAACACTTGGGTAAAGTGACAGAATCGAATGATGCAATGAATGCTCTATGTGTAGCTGATATGTTAGAATAAGAGATAAACTGAGCAATATCATGAGGAAAACCATAACGATCAGGAGGGACTCCAGCATTACTGCGAGAGGTCCTCCTAACCACTATAGGAGAAGGAGAGCAAATCATCTCACCGGTGATTTCTGGGTTTGGAAGTTCTATAGGTATTTCAGAAGTCGAGGCAAGTCGGGACATGGGACTTGATGGCAAGTCGAAGCTCTGGTACCATATTGAAAAATGAGAAAAACATATACATATATTGCACAACAGAAGAGAGAAAAACACAGAGATCACTTTTACCATGAGGAGAAGATCCCTCTTAAAGGCCAAGATCTGGCTGTTGGGATAACTAGCTGTTGGGGCTGGCTACCCATTGGGCTAGTTCGGCTATAACTTTAATCATTCTCAACAGGAACGATTTCCTTTCATTGAAGTTTATATGACTAAGGCAATTTCCTCTGATGAAGCTAAAAATAGTATTTTCCAGTCTAATTCAAAAAACAGATCCAGAAAATGGTTGTACATCTGGAATAGAAGATAGAAGATGATTTCCTTTCTATAAGCTACATGCCACACATTGTTGTCAGCAATCAATAGACTGTTAATGTTAGTGGCTTTCATATTATGTGAAATCAACTAAAGAATCAACTCCTTTTAAAACTTTTGTGGAAGCTTAGTATCGATGGGTTGTGAGTGAACCAATTTTATAGTCTTATGATGTAGTTCACAAAGACACATGCCTTGGTTTGTTTGTGAAAAAGAGAAAAAAAAGGTTTTCATTACAGGGACCTTTGATCAACGAAGCTGCAATAAAGAAGGTGATCATGCTGCTGTAATTTGGGGATGGGGGCAGGAGCTATTATTTCAGAGAATGGAGTGGGTAAAATTAAAGTAATTGTGGTAATTGTATGCTTATGATTTCAACTATTTGGCTTTTCAGGTTGAGACTCACATTACAGATGCTGTAGAGAAGGTATGAATTAGGAGGTTGAGCTATATCTATATCTATGTCTATATCAGGGTGAGCTAATTGTCATGTCTGCTAAGAGATGGAACTACTTATTGCAACCAGTTCACAAGACACACATTTTCCATACGGTTTAAATAAGTGTTTGATGATATCTTTGCTTTAAATAAGTGCTTCTTATGTCATAGTGAATTTCTTTGTCTATTTTTATGCTATATCGACCATCTCTGATCTATTTGTCTTTATTCGTAATAGGTTTGTTTTTGTTGGACTTCTTTTATGATTGTCATGTTTATGTGCAAAGTTCTGTCTCAAATAGATTATGCTGAGTTTCTTTTTGCTACAGGGAGCTAATGTGCTACTTGGTGGAAAGAGACATAGTTTGGGTGGTACCTTTTATGAGCCAACTGTTCTTGGAGATGCCAAGAATCATATGCTTATTTTCAGGTAAATTATTCTCCCCTCCTAATCTTTAGCTGTAGCAAAATGATTGGCGTTCCTTCAGTTGTAATTGTTTTAACTGTTTCGATTATGAATTGCTGTTTGCAATCATATGAACCCGATCTCAGGGTCCACTGCTGGTGCAAGCTGGATTTCAATAATCATGGTCCACTACTGCTGCAGTGTTTAGGGCTATAGAGAAAATAAACAATGTAAAAACGTAAGTGATTTCAGACAAATCTGCCTAGCTGCCAAACATTCAAGCAAGAAGCCATCCATCAGAAGAAAATCCTTTTATGCAAGATTTGAAATAAGAAATTTATGTCAAGCCAGTTGGGCCACTTTGTACAATGGCCTACATTTGGTAGACCTTTCTTTCAGAATCTCCTTGCCCACCCTGCTTTCTATCTAATTTTTGAGCCCATTCTTACCTTTATCTGGGCTTTGCATATCCCAGTTTATCATGGCATATAACTTGTACTTATGTATTTTTTATAAATACCCTTTTGTAGTCGTCAAAGCCTCACACCCATGTTCTCTTAGATGACCTTCCAACAGGATTTTGGCATCAAACCGAATGGCTGGTTGATTTTAGGATATCAGAACAATTATAGGGCTGATATTAGGGTTTGGAATTAGGAGTTTCAGAGCAGAGAAGAAGCGATATATTAATATTTATGGTATCAATTAGAGTATCATAGGTTGGCTCTAGTAAGTCTCTATTTTTGTGTCTTGTAAATTCCTATTAAGCATGGATCAGAGTTCTCTCCATTATTGCATTTCCTGGAAGCCATGTATTACTATTTGAAGATTTTGGCTATAAAAAGAAAGGATCCGAAAGCAATAAATTTATTCTTTCTTTTTTTATATTTGGTGCAGAGAGGAAGTTTTTGGACCTGTTGCTCCTTTGATTCGATTCAACACAGAAGAGGAGGCTATAAAAATGGCGAATGATACAGTTTTTGGTAAGGGAAAGCAGTTTCTTAGCCGCTGTACTTTTTGTCAATGTACTGTCTGGCATAGAAAGCATGAAATAATACTTCATGTAATACTTTTAACTAATCATCCTAAGATGTATATACAATGAAGTTTGTACTCTCTAGACTAATGTTCTAAACTATTTCAATACCTCTTGTCAGAGTAATTTTTATTTATTTTTGAAGCTAAAAATATAAATTTTGTGGCGTTTAGTAATGAAGGAAATTTGTATACCTCTTGTTGGAGTAATTTTTATTTACCTTTGAAGCAAAAAATATCAATTTTGTGGCGTTAGTAACGAAGGAAATTTGTGAAACTTGTATCAAATGCCTACTGATATAGGTTTCTAGGTTAAACACTTAAAAAAAGTCATTTTCATATTCTTGGCAATAGGTTTTTATCAGTATAATAAAATACCTTTCAGGTTTGGCCACCTAATAAACGGGCAAATACTGATATACTGGTTTTCAGGTTTGGCCACATATGTGTTCACGGAAAATCTGTCACGAGCATGGCGTGTGTCAGAATCTTTAGAATATGGAATGGTTGGTGTAAATGAAGGCATTATCTCTACAGAGGTACCATTTCAAACTTCTACTCCGTTCATTAATTTAACTTCACAGCATACCTGAACACAGTAACAAATGCATGTATGTTGTGTTGAAATATATAAATGACCTCACAAACTTGAGTAAATGAACTATGTTATGTTGAAATATGTAAATACACATTAAATATGGATTTACAAGTGACAGGCTGGACTCGTACAGTTTCTTTTTCTTTTTCATTCTACGTTTGTAGCCTAGTCGTAATCTTCTGTGATGAACATGTTAAAAATCAAAATGTTATTTATGACAACATTTTTTCCTGTGATAGGTGGCTCCTTTTGGTGGTATAAAGCAGTCAGGCCTTGGACGAGAAGGATCAAAATATGGCATTGAGGAGTATATAGAAGTGGGTACCCTTTTTAACTGTTTTTTCATTATATTATCATATTTCCCTCATCTTTTAATAATACGGCGGTGGATTGATGCAGGCGAAATATATATGTCTCGGGAACATAAGGAAGTAAGTTGGTGATTTGTTTCTTTGACAACCCTAATTTGTTGTTTTTAGACTCACATCATTGACTGTATTGCCAAAAATTGCTTACAAGAGACCATCTCTCATCAGAGGTTTGGATTCACGAACTTTAGAATTTTGTATTAGAAGATTATCGAAGCCAGCTCATCTCTATAGTACTCCTCAAGCAATCAAAATAAAATGGTAATAACTTTGAATAAAATACAATTGTCCAAGATACTCATTTCCAGATGGTTGTATTCTTATTTGTAAGAATTGAATGTAGATTTGATAATTTAAAGAATGAAACAAATATTGGGAGTCCATATTTATAGATGTTCAAACAACTAATGCCTTTGCTTAGTGAACTCCCATGTTGTCTATTACTATGTTTTGCAACAATAGTTTCAGTATATAATTGAAAAATATAGTTGCAACAGGAACCTTCAATTACCCACTGTCCATAGTGGGTGTCCACAAATCTTCATTTTGCTTGTTAATGGTATAATTTAATGAAAATCCAGACACATATTGTTATAAAAAATGAGATGTCAATTAAATATCAAACAATTTCTTTAGATCTACATATTGAAAATCAAGAACCTTTAATTTTGAGTGTCTACAACTCTGGTGTCCTCCAATGAAATTGAATGAATCATAATCATTGCCTCTTGTTAAATTGACCATGAATAATTGAAAATTCTAGAGATTGAGAATGTTTAATTTTATTCATGGTCAATTTAACATTGTATTAACAGACTTTGAAACCCCCTTAAGAGTGAAGGAGATGATCAGTTGCCTCTTGCGCCAATCTAAAATTGACAAACCCTAAATAAAGGTGGAAATTGCATTTACTAAGGACATCTTTCAAAACACTTTCTTCTCTCATGTCAATGTGTTGCTGTGCTTGAGTCAATGAGTCAAGCCTTGGATGCTTCCAAATGTTGGCCATGTTCTAGCTCAGTTCTCATATCCTCTCTTAGAATTGCAGGGGAAGCCAATAAACAAGGTTCCAAAGACATGAGTTTCATATCAATGCAAGCAAGACACAAATGTTTGGAAGATAGGATACACTGCACATCATGGTGCCTGTTTGGGTTGAGTGGCTCTGTTACATCCAGCCTAGAGATAGCAATGGGATATGCACTAATTGCATGCTGGATAACAAGGTCCAAACCCAATAATAGACTTGTGAAACCTAAAACCTATTATGGACTGGTAAAAAACCATGAACTCCTGCGTTGTTGGCAACAAGAGCATCACATTTACATGGATGAAATTATGATTTCACTTCTGGTTTAATGGTACCGATGGACAACAATGTTACTATGGACTACTTTAATGTGTATCATCGGTTTCAATAATATATATTATGTACATGCATGAATACACATTTATGGATGCAATTGAAAAACACAAGCCAATCTTATGAATAAACACAGAGATCCTAATAAGAATCTCAGGCTTTACATAATTGAGATATCTATACAATAACGACCAGAACTAATCAGATTAATAAAAATAAATATCCAAGAATTACTGACTCGTCATATATGGGCTATATCAAACATTAGCATAGTATTTATTTCATGAATATTAATTTACAGTAATCATATAGCCATTGAAAGATAAGGTATCTTCTTTATTACTAAACCTAGAATTTAATAAGGCAGATAATGATGGGATTCCCAACTACAAAAGGGAAAACAAATGACATCATAATGACCATAGATCAAATTCAATTCCATAACATAATTAAGCAACATCATAACTGATTAGCTCTATAAACTACTAGTATTAATGATATTTTCCCAAGCAATTTTATATGAACCCTTCTGTGTTCTTATCCCCTTTAAGCTCTTTATAAAGGTGGTTAATGTACCTAGAAATTTGGCATTGGCATTTTATGTTTTCCCTATACATGTGATGTTAGAATTGTACTCAGTTGGTGCCACAGGGCCTGCTCATCAACCCATAACTGCTAAATCCTGATTCTCAATGCAAATCAACAATACATTAGGAAATTAAAGCATCTCAACTCGCACTGCCTTCTTTATCTCATGAAAAAACTTGGTACTTTCAACAACTCCATTAACCTTGATTTAGAACCTCTCAAGAGTCAAAACAAAAACACCAATTAAATGAAAGAATCCTATATTGATATATCTCTAATTCCAACTTTAAAACCTTCTGAAAACCAGAAAATCTAAATGGAAAAACATAATTATGGTGAACTCATTTTGTGGATTGCTGCTTAAGTGAAATTTTGCAAAGCTCCCAATCAACCATCTCTCATAAATACATATATTGAAATATCTGCAACTGTTTTTCAATGAGGTAAATGTAGCTTTTTATGTCTACATTATAGACCCCACCCACGTATCTTCAGATCCATACTTTTAACTAGACAGACGCTCAACTGTAACAAAATCTTTCTGCAGAAAACTATTATTTATTACGTACTCAATAAGATGTTAAGAAAAACGAAATGCCAAAAACCAGGACTTTTACTCTTATAAATACATAGATTGAAATATCTGCACCTGTTTTTCAATAAGGTCAAAGTGGCTTCTATGGCCTACATTATAGACACCTCATATCTTCAGACCCATAATTTTAACTAGACGTTCGCTCAACTGTAACCAAATCTTTATGCAGAAAACTATTATTAATTATGTACTGAATAAGATGTTAAAAGAAATGCCAAAAATCAGGATTTTTCGTTTTATCATGACAAAAGTTGAAAAATCTATGCACAAATAACACAAGGAGAAATGGTATTTATTTTGTAGTGCCATATGATGGCTCTCAATAACCTCACCAATGGCAGCTTAAACTCAAGCCCTCATTCATTCATCAATAGCATGGAAGCACCACAAAAATGATATCCACAATAAAAATTACAATGATAAAAAATGCATGATGTGAGAATGGTAAGAAAACTTATACAACCTTGTTACGAGCTCATCTTTTTATTGAGGATTTTCGCCTGGCACAGAACTTCTTGCATGGCTATGCGAATCTGATCCGCCACATGTGCATATAGCCATAGTGACACTCTGTCTTCTACCAAAGTATGCTTCAAATCCGAAGGAGACCCTGAGGTTGCCGAGAACCGTGGATTTTCACCATCGTATGACGTCTTCACAAATTCTTGAGCAGTGTGTCGCAAAGTTGGTATGTCAAAGGACATAGGTTTGCCAACTACAATGGTGATGTTTTTGAAACATAATGGTAGTAATGGTCTCCTTCCAAACAAATATTTCTCTGGCATGACCTATAATGAAGAAGAAATAAACACTCAAATTGGTTTGAACCTGAGATTGAAATTATTATTTTTAAACAGGGATAATTCGTAAAAAATGTTTTTGGCTCATGAAACAAAAATAATAAAAACCCAAGGTTTTGTTTATTATTACTTCAAACATTGAAAAAGAAAACTCTGAAGTGTCAAGAACAGAAGTTAATAAACTCACTGCATCTGTCACAAAATCCAGTACATATTAAATCATGGATATGACTACTAACGAGACATAATAAAACAACTCATTGAATAACCTTTATATATCATTGTATATATAGGAGTCCTTAAAAAAAACCATTATACTCATCCAGCTCATCTTATATATCATTATTTTACTATTTGAATTTTGCAATCTTCCATTTTTCTTCATCTCTTTTTTCTCCATTTTCTCCTAGTTTTACCTTCTGAAAAAACTTATAATCTCTTCACATAAAAAAAAGCCATTTAAAACCAAACTTTTTCCACAAAATGTTGCTGCAAAAAACTCAATTGAGTGCTGGGATGGAAAAGAAGAAACTTAATTGATGAGAAATTATTTTAAAGATAATTTTCTTAATGACTACTGCTTTTCACATCATTCTATCACTAACAAAACGGGAGAGAAATTACACACATCCACAGATTAGAAAACTAAAAAGTCTCTAGACCCAACCAGCAACTTCAGTATAACTCGAATATATGACCTTTTTATCAATGTGAGATATCTATGAAAGCAAATAGATATTGTACGATAATCAATGAGCTCAATGTGTAAATAGACATTGAAATGATGCTCACTGGAACAAAAATACTTACTTTCTCAAATCCACTGTGACAAATAGGTAGAACTATGGGCGGGACTCTTGCCTTCGCAATCAAACTTGCAACCCCCCACTTCAGACGGCCTATGGGGGCATTATCTTGACAGATTTTACCTTCAGGAAAAGTGTGCAACTGCAAATGAGAAAAAAACAAAATGTAATATGAATACAGATGAAAGAATATAATAACAAAGGAATGACTGGACAGCATCTGATGATGCAAAAAAACAGCAAAATCTATAAAAAATCTATATCCATATCAGTGGATTTTTGTGTGAACTTCAATGGGATGGAAAAAAGGTAAGAAGGTAACGTTTACCCATTCACCCTCATTAAGCCTATCAAGGGCTTCATACATGTGCGGTTGATTGATACCAGCACCGCGCGTAATAGGAATACACTTTCCTGAACAACCAACATCAACACCATTTTTTCATCGCAAAACCTTAATAATTAAGCAAATATTTGGCAAATTAGTTGATTCAGCAAGATTCTTGAAAATGTTTCGGCCTTTTTTAGGTTCAACATTTTTTGAAAGATACAACCATATCTGCCAAATTTTATATAAGAATTTTACTAGTCTTATTTCACTAAAGTTCACATAAAACTAAATGCTATAAAATGTAATATATCAACACAAATCTAGCCAAATTGTTCTTCTCTTATGACTTTTATTTTTTCATTCTGGAGGGCCAAAACACATCAAACTCAAGCAATATGTTATGCATTTAAAATTGTGTGCAAAAAAATGAGGCAACTAGACCAAAATTACTTTTGGGGAAAATAATCTGACAACAAAACTATGTTAGAGCAGGACAGTTCGCAAAACTGTAGCTAGAATTTTGGCTGGATAGGCCTTTTAACTTCTAAAAAACAAAAAGAGAGGATGTTCTAGGACTATTAGGGACATCTGAAATCCTCATTGATTCGACATCTCTTAAGAGTTTGTATAATAACTATTCAAAATGATTTATACAACAAAGGTGAAACTTTTTAACTCCAAGGAATTTATATTTTTTAATGATCAGTTTCTTAGTTTATTATGAATGAGTTCAGCAGCATTATTGATCCCTCTTTAACAGTATTTTGGCCTCTTAGAGACAATGAAGTGGTGGGATTGCTCACCCTCTTCGAATTGACCAAAGTGGAAAAGAATACAATGATCCGGACTGATATCATTAAATTGGATAATAAAAGCACCCAACAACATCTCTTGGTATGAAGATGGCCGACTGTAAAGCACTCTACACTGCAAGATGCATTTATCATTATGCCTGATTGTATGGATATGCATCTACTTCATGTGTTTTGCATGTGATAAGGCAACTCTCGACCTCTTCCCATCGGTTAGAAAATGCGATAGGAAGTTATGCATGCTAATCTATGGAAGGACAGATTTGCTAATTGTACCATTGGCAGAAGGAATCAGAAGAACATTATGTCGGCCATAGTGTTTTATGAGATGAGAGGGATATACCACTACCTCTTCTTATAAGGCTTTGGCCCACAATGCAAGGTAATGGAATACAAAGACCAATGGTGCTTGGGAGTTCTTGCTAGAACTCAAGAGACATAAATAGAAGTTGTGGAAGGACAATAATACAACTACAGCAGCTCATAAACAAAGAACCAATGCAACTTTCTTTAGCTCCATCAACCCTTGTGCTACAAGTTAATCAAGGACTACAAAAGCAGGGTCTCAATATATGAAGAAATGGAGATACGAACATGCTTAGAGATTTTCACACTAGGGCAGCATACTACAAGTCCTCTTCCTTTGATACTTCAGAGGAGATATTGGGAGAGCTTGATTCATCGCAGTTCAGCTTGAGACAGAGATTGCAAATTTTGAAGACTTCACTGAGTATGAAAGATCTCTTTTGGTGATGGGATCTACACATGGACTGGCCATTTTGAATGGTCTCCATAAATAACAACTAGACACTAGCCCAGTTGGTTATACTATTGTTCCCAGCACACTAATGCCTTGAATACATGAGCTATCAGTGTATACAACCAAAACCCTTAACTACACTGGTGATCTTTCTGAGGTATACTACCTGCAGGGAGACAGATGTAAATGGTAATCTACAAAATGTTCAATGGAGAGGATCCCCAATGACATCTCACAAAGTTGACACAGATTTTTACGCAGACTCTACATCAGCACATCCTACCCAAACAAGGAGATTACATTCAGGTATATACCATCAAAAGATCTGTATGATGATGAGTGTAGGGAGATTATTGCCCAAGGGAAGAGAGGTAGCTACACATGAATATAGCCTCATCTTGAGACCATCTTCTCCACATCACTGGGGATAGATTTATACAACCCCCTGGATGTGTGGATAGCAATGGGTCCAGTTTCGGCTCAAACCGAACAAAACTATTAAACCGCTTCTTAATGGTTTATTGGTTCGAAGATAAATAAACAGTTTGGTTTGGTTTCAAATGTTACTGTTCCATTTGGTTTCCGTTTAGTTCGGTTTTGAATTTCATGGTTTAGCTGTTTATCAGTTTTGGTTTAAAGGTTTATAGGCTTATAGGTTAAAAAACACTCCTAAATTTTCCCTATAGGCTCTAACTTTCAACTTTAATTTAAAACCCTAGTTTTAACTTATTAAATTTTATATGCATTATATGCAAAGTCTCCTTTTGATTTATAATGACCAAACTTTTTATAAGTATGATGACCAAATTTATGATGATTTTCTCACACAAATTTATAATAAGTATGATGATCAATATCTGTCAAAAATGGTTTGGTTTGGTTTGGTTCTAAATTTTCCGTAAACGATTTGGTTTCTCCTATTTTTTAAACGGTTTGGCTCTAAACGGTTCGGTTTAAATGGCTTCATAAATTTTTAACTGTTTGGTTCGGTTTTTAGTATGAATAATGGATAAAACCAATGTGGCAATTGAAGATGGCCTTTTATCGAGACTATCTTCTCCACATAATTGGGGGTAGGTTTATACTGCTTTCTGGAGATCTGGATATCCATCTGTCTCATGGATGGAGATGCACCATTGGAAAGATCCGCACCTCATCAGATGGAGAAAGAGATAGATGAGTATCTGAATATCCAACTATCTCAAGGATTGAGATGCACCATTGGACGGATCTGCATCTCATCAGTTGGAGAAAGAGATGCATGGGTATCTGAATATCCAACCGTCTCACGGATTGAGATGCAGCATTGGAAAGATCTGCACCTCATCAGTAGGAGAACGAGATAGAGTGTATCTGAATATCCAACTGTCTCACAGATTGAGATGCAAATTGGACAGATCCACACCTCATCAGTTGGAAAAAGAAGATAGGTCGGTAAGGGTATATCTCCAGTGCAGCAGGTAATCCATAAAGTCATACTGAGGCAAGTATGAGGAGCACTCCCTATGCTGTTGCATAGTTTAATATGAGATCAGAGGATGCTTCCACTGCCTCTTCACAGTGAAATTGGGCAATCATCCCCAGTCAAGGACTTTTATGATCATAGATATGCTTGGAGAAGTTTCCACTAGAGTGTATCTCTCCTGAAGAGTAGCTAGCCAGCAGGGCATGTTCAAATGCAGAGAATGGATGCAGTGCCAAGACACCTCAAAAGAAAACACAACCAGCACCTTGCAGAGATTGATTTCTTGACCAAGAACTTTATTTGGCAACGTGAGGACATGATCACTATCACATGGAGCACATAGTTAACATCAGAGGATACATGGTATCATTATTCGAGATCAAGCACGATCCATACGGTGGAGCACCTCATAGAACATTGATTGCATCTCGCATCATCTGTTGAGAGCATTCATGAGCTGATTGTTAGGAAACAAGCTCAACAAAAGCAGTTTTTTTACTTTCAGTAACTGTGATTGTTCACAGCAACTACCATGGGAAATAGCTACCATAGTAACGACGTTAGCTAGTATAGGTCAACCTTGAAGCGGTTATGTAAAGTTATAAACTTCTAACTGCTAATACTAGGTATCAGCACTATATAAATTACTAACTAGGTAGGTTAAGTCAAATAGAAAATAAAATTTAGGTTTTTATGGCTGCTCCATAGGTGTGGTGTGTCTCCTCCTCCCCCTTTCTCTTGAACTACATGATCTTGCCCATTACGTGTCTACTGTTGCACAGAGAATAGCCTTAGCGAATTGTTAACATTGATCATCTCTCTCACATGCAGACTCTCTCTTTCTCTCTCTCTCACAGACAAAGGGGAAGATGATGACACTTCCGAATTCCTGACCCAATCGAAAGAAGTATGAAAAGACAGGGTTCGTAAAGCAAATGTCTTCGGCAGCCAGAGTCCAACGTGCCTTTTTTGGATCACATTTGAAACCTTTTATGCCCCACATCAACGGATCATCAAGTCTGTAAAGGAACATGATAATTTTAGGTAGTTTACCAAACACCAAATAGTTGAGGAAAAGTGGGGAAAACATAGAGAGGATCCAAGAACTTTCGAATCATTGCAGGGAATTATAGTTGTGAGGAGGGTAATGTGGATCTTAATGGCATTATAAAAAAAGCATTATAATAGAAATCTAGTAAGTCTCTTCGCATATTAAATATGAGATTTGAGTCCTTGATTTCACTGACACATGACTGTCTCTAACATATCATTCAAAGAACTGATGTACCAAGATATCGTGCATTTTAAATTTAAATGTTTTTATAATGGTGATTAAGACTTAATAAGTATGTATCCGACCATCCACACGAATCCAGCATCCCATAACAAGGGAACATTTTCTCAGGAGAAAAATGGAATGACTTGCAGCATCACTCAATTCAGGGCCATTTTTTCTCCTCCCGAGTCACAGGATAAAGAAAAAGAGTAGTAGGGGAAATAGTGCTCTCCTTTGAGATTTTCTATAAAAATAAAAAAAATGTACTGTAAAATTTAAAAAAACACAAAAAGATATAAAGTCGAATTTGCAGATATTTTCCATAACAACTAATAAATAAATGCATTTGAAAAAAAAAACAGAAGAGGAACTGAGGGACATGTTGAAATTTTGTTTTAGGGGATTACCCATAGCAATCAGAAGCAAAACGGCATTAGAGAAAACAGTTATGAAAACAAGAATTGGGGGGGGGAGCAGAGAAATGGAGGCGAACTTACGTGGTCATGTGATTGCTGACGGTGATGAGAGGGGTGAGAGGAGGGCGGGAGTGGACGAGGTGGATGAGGGTGTCCAGGTTATGGGCGGCAGAGTTGTTGAGCAGCGATGTCACCAGCTTCGACAGGCCTCCCACGCTCAGCAGCACCACACGCCTCTGCACCTCCATCTTCCCCCTTCACTCGCACATTCTCTCTCTCTCTCTCTCTCTCTCTCCTATCTCTGTGCCGACGACGACGACGACGCTCTGTCGTAGCAGAAACAGTTTTAGGGTTTCTAGGGTTTTAGGGTTTAGGTGCCATCATAAAAGTTGAATAATCACATGAAGAAACAAATCCCACATTGAGCTTGCATCTCCCTCTCTCTCTCATTTTGTTTATTTTCGATGATTGAGTACACATCCCATTTTGTTTTAAGTTGTAACCAATTGTATCATGGGCCAAATTTGGTCTTAGGAGACCTGAATATATCTTTATCTCGTAATTAGCTTACCCTAGTGGTAAGTCGATAACACTATAAGCACTGTGTCTTGGGTTTGAAACCCAATTTCCTCACCTCTCTATTATATACTTCATATATATCTCTTAATTCACTAGATGCCACTGTAGAATGTAGGGGTTGAACCCATGACCACCTGGTCTCCATTGGGCAACCTTACCAACTGAGCTACATCCATTTGGGCTCTCTCTCTCTCTCTCTCTAACAAACCAAAAATGAAACCAAAGACATTGCCCCACTTTTACATATAACGGGGGACCAACACATACAAGTGTTACAAAGCTTCGTATATGTTGGTATTAATTCCCGACAAGTTGGTGGAATGTATGTTATGAGTCTTGACTTCAACTGGGTTGGAGTAGTTCTTATATGTTTGAGAATCAAAGCAGCGAAATTGATACTCAAGGATGGGAAGTGAGACTTATGTTATTCAATGCTATCGTGGTCCAACTGTTACTTTATGTAGTGGAAGTGTAGGTTGACTGTCTCACTTAGTGCATGGACTGAAATAGAGAAAATCAAAAAAATGTTCCAATGTAGACAATTGGGGGTAAAATCCTCAACATTCTCATATTGTCATGCTTTTAGGAACAAATGCTCGGTCCATAGAGGTATTAGCCATGCGAAGAGTATACAAGTATATCACAAAAGTCAAGAATATGCAAGATTATAGATTGTCGATACAAGCTTGGAACATAGGATGTAAAGTACAAAAAATGAATAAAGAGAAAAATCCTCTCATCTAGTTGGGTGCTTGACATTATGAAATGGTTTAAGAGATGAGTGCTTGACATTAGATTGGAGTCTAAACCCCAATAAAGATAGTTGCACTTGTGATAGTGGGGTGCCTTGAGTGTAGTCACTTAGGAGGATCCATAGTAGTTGGAGAATGTGGATAATCACGTGGAGGTCAATATCATGTAGGTTGATGTTTTGTTTGATGACGAATGCCATGATCCTCTCCATGTATTCCTTCGTCGAGGCCCACACGTGGTGGTTTAAAGATTGTGGCAAGGCATGGTTGAACGTTGGAGAAGATGGAGTACCTAATGATGACATGTTGAAGATATCGTTCTCTTTGTGCTTGTGCTTGTTGTTGTCATCACACAACGATGAATGAACTGTGTTGGCATCATCAAGTGGTGGCATGTGGACTTGTGGTCAACCTCTTGTAGCTAGAACTCGATATTCATACAAGGATCGAGGTCCTTTGAGATTGATTTTTTTATTTTTTATTTTTTATTTTTTGGGCCAAGGGGGGGGAGGGGGAGCATCTTTGGCCTTTGCTAGAACATGTATGGTTTTGTGTGGGGAACACATGCTTAATGCGAGAGCACAAGTGCGCAACATGATGTGGGCATGGGCGCACACACTTTGCTGTAGTATATGCTCAGTGATTAGTGAGCACTTTATCTATGTTAGACTAGGTGGGTGATATGGTGTGAATGCATTCTCTTTGCTACACCAAGTGGCTAATGTGATGCACACACGTGCTCTTTGCTAAAGCATGTGTGTGTATCGTAGGCAATAGTTCTTTGCTAGAGCAATTAGACAACATTTTGAGCTCATGCTCTATGCTAAAGTTCACTTGTTGGTCACTTGTAAGATGCATCGGTGTTGTTGAGGCGAATATGTAATGTGAGTTCTTTCTTTATGAAACAACAAATCCATGCTTAGAATGGTCCTATCTTTCATGAGGATTGTATAAAATGTTCAACAAACAACTCATGTGCACACCCTTGTGTGTGTGAGAGAGAGAGAGAGAGGGAGAAAGAAAGAGATATATTAACGTCTTCTAAGGCCAAAATTGGCCCATGAGACAATTGGTTTACAACAAAATGAGTAGTTATCCAGTCATCATAACTAAAATAAAATAAAGTAAAAATAGAACTTAAGCTAAAAGAGTTCTAGTAGTGTACAAAACATGGTATACTCGATAAAGGAAGTGACTTTACACTAAGCCTAATTTTATTTCCACCCAAGCCTCACGAAAAGAAGAGGGAGGTCAAAGGGTCTTGGTATGGGTGTGACATGTGGTCCCAATGTAGAGAGTGCCCTAGCCATGGCTTCTAGGCGATGTAGCTCACGTTCCCTTATTTTCATTATTGCTTCTACACCACGTCGAGTTGCTTTGAAACCCGGCACCCGAGGACGTCTGGTTCTTCTTTGGTTTTCTGCCTCATCAAGGGAAATGTCGCGTGGTGCAGGTGTGTCGACATTCGTTGTCTCCCCATGTTCCTGAAAAACTTCATTTGTAACTACATGTTGGTGAACATTAGCAACATTATTGTCAACATTTTGTAACGTATTTTCTTTGTGTTGTTTTAGCTCTAGAATGTATTTGCCTAATTTCTTTATATCTTGAGTATCTAATAGTTTGGGGAGGGTGGGAGAGGAACCAAGTATGTCTTGGTATTTTGCCCTTATCTCGGCGTAGGTTGGACACTTGCATATAAAGTGATACTCATCCTCTATCTCTATGTGGCATAACCTGCATATCCTTTCCTCCCTAGGGACTCCATTAGTACAACCATTCTCAATCTCAAGTTGGTGAGATGATATTCTAAGTTGTCCAATGGCAACCCTTAGTGCATGTGGTAAGAATACATCTAGATATTTTGTTCGCGTGATAAAACTTGACTTAGAGAAGTGCATGAAGTGTTCCTTATAGTACAACATTTTAGATGGGAGTGGCTCTAGTGGGGTGATCCATTTATACCGAGTGTAAATTTGTCATATTTCTTGGTGTATTACTTTATTGCGGTCCTCATGAGAGATTAAAGTGTTATCAATCGTGTGGTTGTACCTAAGGGGAGGTAGGTTATTAATGTCTAGACCATTCGCAAGAAGCCAACTCACCATCATGCCATACCTACACCTTCCTTCCTTGTCAATTAGGTGTTGTGGTTGAGTTGGCCATCAAGTAGGACAATTATACACTCTTGTGTGTTCGATTTGCAACTTCGATGCTCTATCCTCGTGGGCCTTGCTTCAACTCTTCCAAACACGTTGCACATTCTACACTCCTCTTTATCCTCAAAAGTTCGAATGACACATGGTTGGTTGGACAGCATGCTCCTCGGGACTCACTATTATAGTACATAATAGCTATAAGAGATACATATGGATAGAGGTTAATTTGGGGAAAGAGAAGTTGTATATAGTTGCATGTTAGATTCGTCACAAAGACTCAAACTACTATAGTAGGTTTGGGTTAGATTGTGACGATCCTTTTACAGAATTATTCCATGATATCCTTTCATTTGAGAAGCTTGGTAAAGTTTTAATTATGGGAGACTTCAATGCAAGAGTTGGAAATTTCCAAAATTTGGAGACATTTGAAGAAAATGTAGTAGAACATTGTCTATTGCATGATGTAGAGGATTGTGCCATGCCAAATTATGGAAAACTTTTGATACATATGCTAAATTGCACAAACTTGATTATCCTAAATGGTATAAAGGTGTTCCTGTTGACAAATGTGTTGACATGTTTACCATCCTCGGGTGGAGGAAGTGTAGTTGATTACGCATTAATGTTGGCATGTGATCTATCATTGGTGAATGTTTTTAGAGTTGGTTCTCTATCTCCAGACTCAGACCACAAGCCATTGTACTTAGGTCTTGCAATTCCACATTTCACCAATAGATGCCATGGAGTGAAAGATGAAAAGAGATGTATCATCCGACCTTGCTACGAAAAAGCTAAGATGTATGCAAATGAAGTGGAGAACCATTTGCTAATTTTTTCTCTAAGCAAAGATGAACACCGGTACATTTGAAACAAGTAATATGTCGTATTCTCATTTTCATACCCAGTTGAGTCATTAAGAATTGCCTAATTTTGTTTGACATTTACAGAAAGGTATGCAAATGCGTACATCTATTCTTAAAATATGTTGGATTTCTTAAGTGTAACATTTCATGACAATAAAACCAATAGTCTTATATTCTGTCAGTCACGTTTTTCTACCCAACTCTTCGGTAATAAGTAAAAATCCATGCAACATTAATTGGATTTAGCCTAATTCTACATCTGTGAGTGCATTTCTAGAGGTTCTGAATATGAAAGACATCTAAAACAAGGGTTCTTTCGGTTCAAGGTGAAACACATGACACCTAAAATGTTGTTAGAAACTCTCACATTCTAGTCACTATCCAATCATTACAAACAAATGATTCCAAAAAAATTGAATGGAGACTATATTACATAAACTTGTTATTTTGTTAAACTTGAAGTTGCACAACTTATACTTTATGTCTAAAGTTCATACTATCTAAGATTAAGTCATGCTAGCTCGGTTCAGGAAGAAACACATGACACCTAAAATGTCGTTAGAAACTCGCGCATTCTAGTCACTATCCAATCATTACAAACAAATTATTCCAAGAAAATTGAATGGAGACTATATTACATAAACTTGTTATTTTGTTAAACTCGAAGTTGCACAACTTATACTTTATGTCTAAAGTTCATACTATCTAAGATTAAGTCATGCTACCTCGGTTCAGGGTGAAACACATGACACCTAAAATGTCGTTAGAAACTCTTGCATTCTAATTGTTGTTCAATCATTACAAACAAATGATTCCAAGAAAATTGAATGGAGACTATATTACATAAACTTGTTATTCTGTTAAACTCGAAGTTGCACAACTTATACTTTATGTCTAAAGTTCATACTATCTAAGATTAAGTCATGCTACCTAAGATTCCAAGAGAGTCTAAGATCGTAAAGTTCCTCTGACTATGCTTTTGGTCTCAAGTCACACTACTATCGAAGATTCTTAGAGTGTCAAAATTCAACAACTATGATCAAGTCATGCAACTATCGAAGATTCGAGGAGTGACAAAGTTCAACAATTAATATGTAACTATATACATTTCTCAATGATTCAAACAATATATATACTAGACTCCAAGGGAGGTAAAGGTCAAGAATTGATACAATAAAGAATTGTACATTTTGCCTTCCTATCCTTCCTATTGATTGTTAAACACAAACATTGTAACATATGTACCAACAATTTATGCATTTATCGAACGATTGACTCATACATGTATCCATATAAAGCTAAGCAACAACATATGTACTTAAGAAATATACATCACAACTTAAATTAACATCAAACTCGACTATATATTCGAAAGAAAGAGTTAAGTACAAAAATCATAGCTTGCACTAATTAAGTCAATGAGTTCCAAATTCATCAATTTCAATTACATTAAGCCATATGCAATCAATCTGTCAATAAGTCTGGAACGACGGGCTCTTCTACACTAGTTGGTTGTTGTAGATCATCCTCATTGGCGTCTTCGGTACACGTAGTCTAATTTAAGATTTTTTCAGACTCTGATACGTCTTCCAAGTCAACAAGATCCGGGCAAGATCCCCTACTTCTTCATCAATTGGCTCCATTGGTTCTCGGGATGCCAATTGGAATCTTTCAATTTCATTTATATGCTTAGCTCCAACTTTTTGGTCTTGATCAGGACAATTCCAGATACCTTGGATCCGCATTTTGATGATTTTGACTTGTTCAGAGTTCTTCTCTAGTGCAAAGGAGTTCCTGAACATCTTTAGCGCACATGTTGTCGTAGTACCTAAAATCATAAAGCAGGTCAAATTACGTTCCCTAGCCTTTAACACAAACCACAATAACTTCCATATACTATAATCCAAACATATGCCATTAAACTTATACACTATAGTTATGCTAGAGAACAAATCTAGCACCCAATCATTTGGGTTGGAGAAGAGCTCAATCAGGCGGTTGATCAATCTTTGCGTTTTTTGGTAAGGGTTAACCAAACTCTTGTCGCCGGATATATGGTGTAACTTTTTTGTCACGGCAGGGCACATGATATAATTGACAACGCTCCTTTCATTCACATGTGCCCACACCTTCTTCTTTGTGATTGAGTCGTAGTAACCAACACAAAAAAGCTCAATTGCACTAACCATTTGTTCGCCTGACCTACGTGTAATATTCGTTTTGATCTTGTCAAATTCACACATGCAATGTTACCATTGTTACATTGTAATGTTTTTGCAACATATTTAAACAATCTTAATACTATAACTTACCAATGCATATGTTCGGTAGCATGACAACATGACTTCAATGCAATGATACAAATAATGTGTTAATCCTTAGGGCCGGACAATGGCCTAACATAGGGTGTCTCCGGAAGACACTTCACCAAAGGGGTGTTACAGCGAGATAACTTAAGACACAACGATTAATCTGACTTAATGGGCTACTTAGCAATAAGGCATTCACTTAATACACGCGTAAGATATAACAATTAATGCAGAACAGTAATCAATATGTGAAGATAAAACAAGAAGCTTATATTAATTCTCCGTCAAAGTTCTACATTGTAACCAGGCCTTTATATAGGTCACCGGTGCTGCGTACAAAACGGTGCCAACCGGCACTTGTTCGGAACCGGTCCAAATCCGAATCGGCATACCGATTCCGGTCCGTCCGTTCACTACATAATTATAATCTACTTTACTTAATTAAAATATATTCCGAATAACCATCCCTTTCACATTCTAGTCTCTGCTCCTTTGTCGGCCGGGTAACACATGGCACGCCCGTGGGACAGTACCTTGTACGTCGAATCCCACTATCCGGCCCTTAGCCTTCATCCAAGATATCCAGAATACTCTGCTCCAGGGTATCCAATGGTTGTTCGGAACTCTGTTGTTGTTGTTGTTGTTGTTGCGGCTCTTCCGACTGTTGATCTTGAGAGGGTGTCTGTTCAGCTCCCGGTACCGGCGGTTGTGGCAGTGATTCCTCCGTTAGCTGCTCCGCCGGATTTGACTCCGGTTGACTCGCCCCGACCTTGTCTTCGTCCGGTCCTTGCTCTGGTGATGGCTCCTCATTGCTGAGGTTGACGGTCGCCGCTCATTTGCTTCTCCTCTCCGTAGCCTGGTCTGCTCATAGCTCTCAAACTGGATTTGAGCATCCAGTCGATCATCATCTAGCTGTGCTACAAGTTGCCGGACCACTGTTGATTGTTCATTCGCCAGAGTTACAAAATCTTCGGCTAACTCATCTCTTACGGCGGTGAAGTCCTCCTTCATTAGCATGTAGCAGTCGTCGCCATCCCTCTGCCGGTTTTCCGCGTCCGCCCGTAGCAACTAGAGCTCGGCTGTGTGCTTTGCCCATTTGTCCCACCATTGCGCGGAGCTTTCGTCAATCAAGCGTTTGTTCTTGTTCCTCCATGCCTGGACAATGAACTGGATCCGCTCCAATCCCATCTTCGATTTTTCCTCCGCTGTCGTGACGTGGCTCGCCTAGAAGCGTAGCGTTGCGTAGACAAAAGATATCGTGAAAGTGAGGAAGGAATCACTGGGATTATGGACGGAAGAGACGAAAGAGTAGAGATAGATCAATAGTGATCAACAAGATATGACAAGATAGGATATAGAAGGATATTTGAAGCAATAAAAGAGATTTATAATTATTTGATGAAAGAGTTACAAAAGTGGTTATACACGTCGTTGAACCTCCAAACTTTGTCTTGCAAGGTAATCGCTCTTCTCTTTCTTGATCGTAGACCACTACAATCTTCACTTCAATATTTTGATGAAGATAAGGCTCGAACCGCCTCCCTCTTGTTAAGAGTTGAACACCACGACCGCCAGGCTAGAGCTCCACCCTTATCTTGAACTTCTTCCTTTCTTTCTCTATTTTATGGTATCTCTTATGTAATATATATTTGATTGATATCTCATACATATCTCCCCTTTGATCTTCTCTTTCACCATTTAAATAGGTGCCCCCATGCATATGATGCATTGGAGGGTACAAATCATGCATGTAGTGCATGAAATGCATGTGATGCATGATAAACATCTCGCTCATTTGAGCTTTTATGTATGAAACAATATATGCAATAACAATAAACATGAAAACATAATTTTAAAGAGAAAGGGCCTATCCTAATGGTAGGTGTGTCAACTTTAGTGTATGAGGTTGTGGGTTCGAGTCTCAAAATGCTATTGAATACAACATACAACTTTATTTTTATATCATGAAGCAAATCCTTTATGTAATATAAAGTATATATAAAGTATGCTTTATTTTATGTATATTACTAGTATATAGTAAATGGTAAGGTTTGAGAGTCATAGGGTGGGGTTATTGGTTCAAGTCCTCTCTTGTTCGTGTAATATAATATATTTATCTATATATTTTTTTTTTTTACATATATATAATATTATCATATGTGTTGTTAATATTATATAAAACATTATCAAATGTTATTTTAGTTATGTATTTATCTTATTGTAGACTTTTAATGTGAAGCTTTTGTACTTCACGACATCCACCCCCTCTAGACCTGCACATCCTCCGGCATGTGCCACTATCTTTCATCTTCATGTTGATCTATTGGAGGAGGTTCAAGCTCAAACCTTTTCTTAAATACTTTTATCCTCTTTCCAGCTACCACGTTTAGGATTAGTGTCCCATCCAATTCACTAAGCTTATAAGTAAAGTTATCATATACTTTTCTTACTATATAAGGCCCAAACCATCTTTCAGCGAACTTGCGGACGGTGCTATGTTGATTATCTAAACTGCTATCATACACGAGCACCCAATCTCCTTCTTCTATTTTCTTAGGTCGAATTCTATGACTTTTATCAAAACGGATTTTATTCTTTAGTCGAGCCTCCTTCAATCGTTGGGCTGCTATTTCTATATCTTCAGGTCGACGCTCTAATTGTTGAATTCGCAAAGCAAGCAATTCTTCTCTGCTCACCTCTTCTCTCCATGGAATAGATATCCATGACATAATTGATTCTTCTATCGGCATGATGGGCTTTTGGCCAAGTATCAATTCAGCTAGCATGTACCCTGTTACTGAACTATGAGTTGTTCGATCCGCCCATAGTGCATAAGGTAGCATGCGTGGCCAATCTCTTATTTTACCTTTACAGCTTTTCACGATCGCCTTAACTATTGGGCTATGTCCTCTTTCAATCTTTCCATTGGCTTCTGGATTATATGCAGTTGTAAGTGATAATTTGACCCCTATTCGGCTGAAGAATTCTCTAGCTTCATCAGAGTCGAGTTCTCCTCTATCTGCAATTATTTTACCAACACACCCATAACGACATATTACATCTTCTAACAAAAATTTACATACAGCTCTAGTTGTTTTTTGTCGTAGTGGTCTTCCTTCTACTTGGCTTGTAAGGTCTTCTCTTGCTAGTACTAAATATCGCATTTGACCTTCCCCAAGTGGCATTGTCACTAGATCGACCATCCATTTATAATGCATTGATGATGAATATGTTGGTTTTAGCTCATCTCGATACCGGATAGTTGAATACCTCTGGCAAACCTCACAGGTTTCCACAAATTTCGTTACATCTTTATACATATGTGGCCACCAATACTTTTCTTTCAACTTCATAAATGTCGCCCATATGCCTCTATGTCCTGCCCACAAACTATCATGGAATTCATTAATTAATTTTCTCTTAATGTCATCCTTACAAATGACTCGAAGAGGATTTTCGGTTGGCCTTTTTGGACGCCTCCATAAATGCCCTTCATGTAAAAAAAACTTGAATGCTCGTCTTCGAAATTCATTTAATTGTTTCTTCGACCATGATGGGTTGGCTTCTTGAGTCTTTAGAAAATTTCCTATTTCGAACCATTGACCTTCATACTCTGTGTCTTTGAACATTATACTTACATTAAACTCATCATGAGGCGTAATAGATTCTTGATGAGCAAATTGATGGCTTGTAGTTGCCCAGTTCTTATATTCAGTTTGCATCACCTTTTCATTTATGAACCTTGCCCTTGACAGCATATCTGCAACTAGGTTGTCTTTTCCCTTTATATGCCGCAATTCTGGGTTCATGGTTCTGATGTATGCAATCCACCGAAGCATTGCAATATCTGGTGTCGTGCAACTTGCTATCATTCCAATGAGTGGCAAACAATCTGTTTCAACCACTACATCTGCTCCGATCAAGTAATCTCTATCTGTTTTTAATGCAGTAAGCAAACCCCACAATTCTCGTTTAACTTGTGCATAGTTTCTTTGTCTTTCATTTAATATCTTTGCTCCAAATCTAATAGCATATCGATGTTGTTCTTCATCTTCTTGGTTGATAACCCAACCGATCCCGATTGGGCTAGTATCAACTGTTACTAT
The DNA here is from genome assembly GCF_043228905.1 of Azolla caroliniana. Lineage (NCBI taxonomy): Eukaryota > Viridiplantae > Streptophyta > Polypodiopsida > Salviniales > Salviniaceae > Azolla > Azolla caroliniana. Next base: position 10,291,803 of record NW_028230441.1, on the reverse strand, counting down.
AATTGGTCTTTCACCTTTGTAGTTTGGTTGGCGAAGAACTGGTGCTTTCAGTAATGCTTCTTTCAGCTGTTGAACAACTTGTGTATGTTCATCAGTCCAAATAAACTTCTTTCCTTTTCTTAAAAGTTGGTAGAGAGGATCTGAGACATGTGCAAAGTGTGGTAACCAAATATGATAAAACACACATGCACCCAAAAATCTTCTCACCTCTGTTACCGAGTCGCAAACTTCCTTCATATTTTGTATTGCATTAATTTTGATCGGTGAAGGCTTCCTCCCATACCACCCACACATATGACCAACTATTAGAACTTCGTTTTGCCCAAAGCAAGACTTTGTTCCTGATAGTGTCAAATGTACCTGCTCAAGCTTATTTAAAATACTTTCACAGTCATTAATGTGATCCATCACAAACTTTCTGCAACCATTTCCAACCATAGTCTCATCTTTCTCTCTTTCTAAGCATCCCTTAATAGGAATATCATCTAAAAATGGCATAGTTACCTTTGGGATGTACTCATGTAGAACCTTGTTCATTGCATTCATCATATGAGCAACTGAATTTGTCGCACCTTGAGGTAGAGTGCACATTCGAACCAACCCAATTGGTGTTTTCATTGTTGTGATATTGCGACTATCAATTGCTAGTTGAAATTGGTCGTATCCTGAATATAGGTCTCCCACAGAGTAAATCGCTCTTCCAGCAAACGCTTCCGCAAATTCATCAACGATCGGTCCGATTCCCGCATTTCGGATTGTGACCTTGTTGACTGGTTGTAGATCTTGAATGAATCTTAGAGAACCATCTTTCTTTGGAACTGTGAACCATCTATTGGAGTATGGTGCATTTGAAGGCTCCAAAATCTTCATCTTGACTTTATCCTTCAGCAGCTCCAACAATTGAGGTAATCGAGCTTTCGGTACTGCAATAGGTTTAAAATTCCAAGGAATATGAGGGATAGTAAATATTACCATTGGCGTCACCACCTTTGGATTTACACAACCAATCTCCTCAGCTTTGAATGCGAACGCTTTCCCATGCCCAAAGATCATTTCTTTGAAAGTCGCGATCTCTGATTGTAGAAGAAATTCACCCCTTCCGATTCTCAAGTTATTTATTGTCTCCGAAGTGAAGTGATGTCCGATCTTCTCTATTGGTCGAAGCATAGGCTCGGTTGCTGCTGCCTCCATCTTCTCTTCACTACCAATAGGTAATGGTACTGCAACAGGTTTGACCTTTTTATCTATTGTTTTGTATTTTGTATTACATAAACTTTCTACTTCTTCATATTTACAATTATACCTATCAATCTCATAATACATATCAATTGAGTTTACATGTATCTTTCTAACATTCTCATCATCTTCTTTCAAATACATTTCTAACTCTTCTAAAGTATTTGCAAAAGAAATTTCTTCCATAACACTTTCAATCTGCTCTTCCATTTCAAGTACTCCATTATCCTTCAATGCTTGCTGAAACAGATTAGCATTCTTTTTCAAGTTCCTCTTGCATTCATACATCCTAGTCACACATATAGCACCACTTTCAGAAACATGAAATGACTTATTCATATGTTGTAATGCCCTATATGAGGGTCTTTTAATAATGGGACTATTGCAACCCTCACTCGCAACAGTCCTAGTCAAAAACCTGATTATCAAAATCATCACAATCTTTTGGTATTGAATGATCACGAAGCTCTTGCTTGTTCCTCTCATGATTTGGGCGAACTGTCATAAATTGTACAGTTCGTCGTCCATCTTGGCTACGGATTTTCGCATAGGCAGAACCATTGTCGAGGACTTTGGTCTCCATCCGTACCGCTGTAATGTATGGTTGCCCCAAGATTATTGGATAGGTAGATCCTTCCTGCACAAAGAAATGTTGATCTACCTCTATATCACCAATAGTAACCTTTACATTTGGGCATGCACCAAATAAATCTTCCGTGATTGATGTGGCAGCTTTTACTCGCCAACCATGTTGAGTATCAATTGGCCATCTACCTTTCCTGTAAAAATCAGCACTCATTATATTTATTTCAGAACCATGATCAATAAGTGCCATCACGGGGTCTGGAACATTTCCAATCTTCACATGATGCTCAGTAGTGGCTCTTGCCCAACATTTGCGAGAGTAATGGCTTCTTACATCTGTTGAATTTATCATTGAGGTTGATGCATGTTGAGAGTCAACAACGATATTGTTTGACTCGTTGCTCACCACTTCATATGCCACCTTCGGATTTGTCTCTTTAATCTGCTCATTTACTTGCTTCTTTCTTCGCACGATATCAATTATTTCATCATGAAATTCCTTTTTTGCAATACCTAACACTTCTCTTAGTGTAAATTCTACTCGACTGTCTAGTATTCTTGTTTCTAAAACTTTCTTCAAATCTGTATTCTTTTCAATATCAGACATTAATTTGAATGAAGGACCAGATTTACCTTTTTCAACTTTTGCGTCCATCTCTTTTCTTTTGCTTTCTCTTGTTTCATGCTTTTTGGTTGAGCCAATCTCATCATCCGATCTTTTCCTTTTTTCTTCCACTATCACCTCATGCTCTTGGTGTTCTGCCATCTGAGCATAGACCGTCATAGCATCTACTGGAACATCCCATCCAGTGTTTTTCCTTACAGAATCTCCGACAACACGAAGGTCTTCCATCTTCATCTTTTGCTTTTGTGCGGTACTTACAACCTTCTCCCAGAATGATGATCGGGATGGCATGTCATCGAGGCGCATTCCTGTCGTTGCCGAGTAATACATTGCGGAAGCCTTCTTTGCTTCAGCTTCTTCAAATTTAACCTTAACACCACCATCACCAAAGTTCTTTGTAAGCGGAGTTCTAGTTTCAGTTAAGTAAATGTTACCATTTTTCCAATAGACCAAGTCCCGATTTTCCATGTCTTTATATTCTTCACAGTCACGTAGACGATGGTCGAGACTATCACACCACATGCATCGAGGTCGAAATGGTTCCCTTGACCTCGAAGTCTGACCATTCTCAAGCTTTGCCACTTTAATTGTTAGATCTTTCATACTTTGAACTAAATCATCAAGCAAAAACTCACTCTTAGTTCCCGTCATTTCTCGTGGTTGATGGACCATTTCGTGTGATGGTTCTCGACCAAGTCTTTGAACTTCGATGTTTTGCTCAAGCCGATTTGTGATTCCCACATGTGGTATTTGCAGCATTACACCATTCCTTTGCATTCTTTTCATAAATTTGTTACAAGCATTTGTTACCTCATTCCAATCTGCAGTTATACCATCCTCGGTATTTGGTACTTCAAGCATAAATTCCAATTCTTTTCTATATCTCTTATCAATTGCCTGCAAAAATAATGCAACCTTTTGCCAAGACAAAGAATTTCTTTCTTCTGGCTTTAAGTGTCCATACATCCTATCAAACTCTTTTTTTGTGTCAGCCACAGATAACCCTTTATCTTCTTTTAAGATCCATTCATGAAATGAACGCATAGTAACTCGAGAGAAATCCTCACGAGCATATTCAAACACAAGTGCTTCTTTAAATGCATTCCAATCCAAACTATGCAATGCTTGTATTTCATGAATTCTATCTCTTAATTCCATGTCCACTAATTTATAAAAGTTTGCTATCATATTGACATCATTTATACCAAACATTTCCATTTCATCATAATATATATTCACATACTTCGAAATATTTGTGCCATCAAACATACCAATCTTCTCTCGGACTTCTCGTAAGGCATGAAATAATCGATCTTGATTCAACTTTTCAATAAACAACATTACCGGATCCATTGTACTCGTACTTGCCATGTTGATGTTGATCTTTACTTCAGATGTCTCTTCTACTTCCCCGTTTCACGTCGGGTTCACCAAATTGTGTCGTGACGTGGCTCGCCTAGAAGCGTAGCGTTGCGTAGACAAAAGATATCGTGAAAGTGAGGAAGGAATCACTGGGATTATGGACGGAAGAGACGAAAGAGTAGAGATAGATCAATAGTGATCAACAAGATATGACAAGATAGGATATAGAATGATATTTGAAGCAATAAAAGAGATTTATAATTATTTGATGAAAGAGTTACAAAAGTGGTTATACACGTCGTTGAACCTCCAAACTTTGTCTTGCAAGGTAATCGCTCTTCTCTTTCTTGATCGTAGACCACTACAATCTTCACTTCAATATTTTGATGAAGATAAGGCTCGAACCGCCTCCCTCTTGTTAAGAGTTGAACACCACGACCGCCAGGCTAGAGCTCCACCCTTATCTTGAACTTCTTCCTTTCTTTCTCTATTTTATGGTATCTCTTATGTAATATATATTTGATTGATATCTCATACATATCTCCCCTTTGATCTTCTCTTTCACCATTTAAATAGGTGCCCCCATGCATATGATGCATTGGAGGGTACAAATCATGCATGTAGTGCATGAAATGCATGTGATGCATGATCGCCATTTGGCGTTCATGCATTACATGTGATGCATGATAAACATCTCGCTCATTTGAGCTTTTATGTATGAAACAATATATGCAATAACAATAAACATGAAAACATAATTTTAAAGAGAAAGGGCCTATCCTAATGGTAGGTGTGTCAACTTTAGTGTATGAGGTTGTGGGTTCGAGTCTCAAAATGCTATTGAATACAACATACAACTTTATTTTTATATCATGAAGCAAATCCTTTATGTAATATAAAGTATATATAAAGTATGCTTTATTTTATGTATATTACTAGTATAGAGTAAATGGTAAGGTTTGAGAGTCATAGGGTGGGGTTATTGGTTCAAGTCCTCTCTTGTTCGTGTAATATAATATATTTATCTATATATTTATTTTTTTTACATATATATAATATTATCATATGTGTTGTTAATATTATATAAAACATTATCAAATGTTATTTTAGTTATGTATTTATCTTATTGTAGACTTTTAATGTGAAGCTTTTGTACTTCACGACACCGCGACTTGCCGTTCGTCCTTCAACTGCTTGATTAGTGCCACCGTATCCACCTCTTGTTCCTAGTAATGTGACAATTGGGTTTGATAGGTGTTCTGCAGCCTTTGCAATACCATTGTCGCTCTTTCATTCTCTTCATAATGCTGCTTATGCAGCTCCATCCAATCTTGCGCGGCTTCCTCCAGCAACGTGGTTCTTTCTGCCCGTTCCTCCGCCAACGTCGTCTCAACTCGATGCACCTCCTGTCGGAGCTCTGCCATCTTCTCCTGTTGTTTCTTATGCTTCGTATCTAGGTGCTTGTAGTCCCGGTGCAGGTGCTCAAAATCATCGGTCTTCTGCTTCAGCTTTTGGTTGAGTTGCTGGGGAGCGCGGTCTTCCCGATCCTTCTGTTGACGGAGTTCCTCTTTCAATCTTTCGATCTCTGTTTCCGCCATCTGCCGCAACTTCTCCTTTTCTTGCATCGCCTTCTCTTTCTCCTCTTTCAGCCGGTCATAGGCTTGATGTCCTTTTCACAGATTCGCTTTCAGCTCCTTGCCGGATTCCCTTTCCACTCTCGCGTGGAGTTCTTTGAAGACGGACAATACTTGGTCCTTTGTCTTCAACGGTGCCGTCCACAGCTTCCGGCTATGGTCATCTATGAATGTTACGAAGTACTGGGCTCCGCCATGTGACTTCGTTTCTACCTGACACACATCAGTGTGCACCAACTCCAATGGTGCGCTACGTCTCGTCGGTGGCCTTGAGTGGAAGGAGGCTCGGTTCTGCTTACCGGCCAGGCAATCGGTGCACTTCTCCAGATGCACATGCTTCACTGGGATAAGGTTGTCTTCTGCAAGCCTCTTCATCCCCTTCTCACTCATGTGGCACAGTCTCTTGTGCCACAGCTCATCGGCAGTGTCAGCTGCCACGTTCAGCTCCTCCGGACATAGCCGGGAATTCATCAGGTACAGTGTGTTGACTTTCCGGGCCCGAGCCACTATCAGGCTCCCTTTGCTGAACTTTATGACACCGTTCCGGATGCTACCCGTGTAGACTTCATCGTCTAGCCTCCCGGCCGAAATCAGGTTCAATCGAACCTCCGGAACGTGTCGAACATCCTTCAGCAGCATCTTGCATCCGGTTGATGTCATTAGCCACACGTCTCCTATGCCGGCAATCCGGCACGTCCCTTCGTTTCCCATCCGAACACAGCCATGCTCACCGACTGTGTAGGATGAGAAGTATCTTCTCTCCGGGGTCAGGTGGAACGATGCTCCGGAATCGACCACCCAGGTCGTCTCATCGCCGGCAATGTTTAGTTCACCTTCTTCGGTGATGAGCATGATTTCTTCCTCACTTGCCGCGAGTGCCGTCGTTCCTTTCCGGTCCTGCCCTCGTCGATCCGGACCTCTCCGGCCCGTGGCTCCCCGGTATGCACCGTTTCTCTCCGGTGACTTCTTTGAATCGGTGTCGTCGGCTCCGTTGTCCTTTCGGTAATGCCGACAATTCTTCCGGAAATGCCCCGGCTTCCCACAGTGGAAGCATGTGGGTCTTCCTCTTGACTGCGACCGGGTCCCCGACTTCTCCCGTCTTTGCGGACTCCGGTTCCATTGTCTTCCCCGTTCCGATTCGGTAAGCAACGCCTTCGAGTCGGAGGCCGGTTCTTTATCTCTCTGACGCGCTTCTTCGTTCAAAATACTTGTCTTTACCGTTTGTAGGGACAAGTTATCTTCCGTGCAGGAGGTGCTGAGAGTCACCACCAAGTTCTCCCAGCTTTCCGGCAATGTACACATCAGAATGATGGCTTGCATTGCATCCTCCAGCGGGAACTTGATCGCCGCAAGCTGGTTCACGAATCCCATGAACGTGCTTACGTGTTCCACCATACTCTCGCCGTCCCGGTACTTGAGGTTCACTATCTTCCTCATCAGGGAGGTCCGGTTCAACGCATTCTTCCTCTCGTAGAGGCCCGACAGCTTCCGCCACATCTCGTATGCGTTGGTGTCGTTCGCCACATGTTGTAGAACGCTCACGTCGACGTATTGCCGAATGGTTGCAACGGCTTTCCGATTCAGAAGCCTCCATTCCGTCTCAAGTACCCCCTTGGGTATTTCCGACCTGTCAATCGGTTCATACAGGTCCCGAACAATGAGAAGATCCTCCATCTTGATCTTCCAGTCGGCGTAATTCTGCGCATTCAGCACCATCATCCCCGGCTGCCCGCTGCTGCCGCCTTCCATTTTCTGCACTGCCGTCGCTCTGATACCACTTTGTCGAGAATCAACGCTCCGATTCGGCTTCACCGCTCGGCCACAACCGAGAAATCACGAATCAATACAGCAGAAAATAGGAAACACAGAGAAAGACACGATAACACAGGGATTAACGTGGAAAACCCTATACGGGAAAAAACCACGGGAGTGCAGGACTCCAAACCAAAACTGTGCACAGAGAAATATACAATGGCGAGCTGCAAGGCGACGACCTTGAGCTCGCTATCCTCGCCACAGGCGGCGGTATTACACAGAGGCGTCGACCTCTCCCTCTCTCACGCTCTATCTCTCTCTCGGCTGCTCTCTCTTCACTCCTCTTGAGTGGAAAACAGAAAAATAAGTGAGTAGCAACAACAAACTGTTTGCCCTAAGTCATATTTATACACATATGACTTTCGGGTTATTTACAGATATAGCCTCAAGGGCCCTTGGCAAACATATTCACAAATATGTCCCCGTATCCGGATATCTCTCCGGGTACATTTTGTCATCCGGCTCTGTAACCGGGGTCTTTGTCATCCGGCTCCGTAACCGGGGTCTTCGTCTTCCGGCTCCGTAGCCGGGGTCTTCATCATCCGGCTCCGTAGCCGGGACCGTAACCGTAACCGTAACCGTAACTGCCGTCATTCATCTCCGGACATCCCATCCGGAGGGACCGAAAAACCCCAACAGTTCTGCAGCCTTTGCAATACCATTGTCGCTCTTTCATTCTCTTCATAATGCTGCTTATGCAGCTCCATCCAATCTTGCGCGGCTTCCTCCAGCAACGTGGTTCTTTCTGCCCGTTCCTCCGCCAACGTCGTCTCAACTCGATGCACCTCCTGTCGGAGCTCTGCCATCTTCTCCTGTTGTTTCTTATGCTTCGTATCTAGGTGCTTGTAGTCCCGGTGCAGGTGCTCAAAATCATCGGTCTTCTGCTTCAGCTTTTGGTTGAGTTGCTGGGGAGCGCGGTCTTCCCGATCCTTCTGTTGACGGAGTTCCTCTTTCAATCTTTCGATCTCTGTTTCCGCCATCTGCCGCAGCTTCTCCTTTTCTTGCATCGCCTTCTCTTTCTCCTCTTTCAGCCGGTCATAGGCTTGATGTCCTTTTCACAGATTCTCTTCTGCTCGGCGGAGGTTCTCAGTAGTCTTTCGTTGCTCTTCTTTTGCCGCTTTCTTCGAGCCTTGCTCTCGAGTGCGTAATGCTTCTTGTGCGGCCAGTTCATCTCTTAATTCAGCAAGCTCTTTTGCTTGCGCCGCCACTATCTTCGGGACTGGTTCCGTCTCCGGGGTCTTATTGCTATGTACAAGTGCCGATGCTTCTTTATTCTGTACATCTACCGGAGTCACCGATGCTTGGAGCTATGGTTCGGTTAAGGCCATTTTGGCCAATTCTTCTGTGGCCAGGTCCAAGTCTTGTTCTAGGCTCCGGATCCTTGACCGAGCTGTCTCTAGTTCTCCAGTTGTGACGAGCAACTGATCCATCTGCGCTTTTTCTTCCGCCTCTATGTAGTGTACCACTCCGGCAATCTGTTCTCCAATCCACCGGAGCCATTGGCTGTCGGTGCCCTGTTGTTGCGTTTGCCCGGAGGGTTGGCTGTTGGTGTCGCTGGTCAGTGGTTGGTTTTGTCCGGTTGCGTCGAGCTACAACTTTAGCTCTTGTTGGTGACCACTTTACCGTTCTGGTTGCGGCTCCGTTGGCCGCTCCACCTCTGAATGCTCTTGGCCTGCCGGTGGGGTAGGCAACTGTACTTCCGGCGCTTGCATTTCGGGTCTTGCCGTATCCTGACCCGTCGGTAGAGGTTGTTGTGCAGGGAGCTCTGTGACCGGTTCTGTCTGAACCAGTTTCGGTTCCATCCTTGGTGCGGATTGCTCAGTGCGGGGTACAAGCGTTCCATCCTTCTTTGGGTCCGAATGCTCCCCGGCATGTTCGAAGGTGCTTGCCTTCTGGCGCCGTTGGAGGTGCTCTAATAGTTCCTCCTTGGCTTCCTCCTCTTGAGTCCCGATGTTGATTTTCGCAGCCAAGGGGTTCGACGCTTGTTGAACCGGTCGGCTAAGCCTGATCTTGATTGGCCGTACCGGTGGCTCCTCCTCCATTTCCGCCTGCCGCTTCCTATTGGCGCTCTCCTTTGCCGCTTGGTCCGTGTCGGCCGCCTTCCCTTTGGTTGCCTTAGAAGCCAACAGTTGTTGTCGTTTCAAGGCCATTTTCGGGGTGCCTTCAGTTGTTCTTCCCCGCTTCGTGGTCTTGACGGGCTCAATAGGTGGCGCCAATAGGGTGAGCCATTGCACCACTTCCGTCCATATCTTCCGACCCTCCTTGCTTCTGACAGAGTCGATGGCCGCACAGAGGCCATCCGCAATCAGTACCGCCCAGTCCACCTTCACGCCTTCATATGTGGCTATGATTAAGCCGGCCCAGTTTTGGGGCATGCACGGGGGTCAAGGGTATACATGTCCAAATTCATGGAGCACACGGGCAATCTCTCGAAAGAGTGGATCTTTGCCGCCCTGTGTCCGATAGGCCTTGCTTGCTAGAGAGTATTCCCCAAAATATTTTCGGAGCTGCTCCGAGGTAGGGTTGTCGATGGTGAAGATGCCCCCCTCCGGAAGGCCAATCAACGCATGGATGGCCTCTTCCGTGATCAGCTCCGTGTCCATTTCTTTGACTATCTTCTCCGCCTCCCGGTGTGGTGGCGCCTCCATGATTGTGAGGAAACCCTCTAACCTGTGTTGCCTTAGCCACTTCTTGGCCGCTTCAGAGAGTGCTTGGTAGTCCATGGCTTCGTCGAGGTCGGTGAGCGCTGGTGAGGGTTGTGTGTGAGGAGTCTCTGTGTGCGTGGGCTCGCGTTTGCTGATCTTCAATCGCATGTCTGTGTTTGTGCTCCTCTGTTCACGTAATGTGAGGGTTTCTATGTGGCGGAGGTCTTCTTGTTGCATGTTGGCGCTTGTTTTTTTTTTTCTTACCCACGTGTGTGCACGTCATGTACTAAAATAGAATGTTTTGCCATGTGGCAACGGTTTAATACCCTATTAATAGCCCACTACGTACCTTTTCAAAGTGCCTGTTCACTCCTTGTTTTTGCATGTGCCCGTTCACCCCTCGCCCTTGCATGATTTACTTTGATTTGATTTGATTTATTATTATTTTTAAATTTCTCTTTTTATTTATTTATTTTTAATTATAAAAATGGTTTTGCTAATTCGTAACCGGTCCCACTGGACCCCTATTCGGATTGTGGTCCTTGTCGGCCGCTGGACCGCTTGCCGTCGCTTCCGACTTACCGGTGTCTGGTTCCGTGTCGCCCTTCACTTATTCAAATGGGTTTCTTGGCATGGGTCCATTGTATGGTTTGAGTCGGAACCCATTGACCCATTTACCCAGAACCTCGCCGACAAGTGTCCCTAATTGGTAGGAACCGTTGAACTCACGCGTAATCCAGTATGGTCCGGTCCACCGAAACCGTAGATTTCCCGACATCTTACCCATCCGGGTCTGGAATACGAGTACCGGCTTACCGATTCTCAACATCTTTTCGTTCCCTTTTCGGTGACGATCCACGAACGCTTTCCTTCGTCGCTGCTCTAGTTCTAGGTGCATGATGTTGGCTAGCCGGTGTTCTTCCAATTCGCACAGCGCGCTTAACCGGATAACTTCCGATTCCTTCTCATTTAGGCGTTCCCGAATTTGTATTCGTAAACTCGGTACTTGGAACTCTACCGGCATCATTGCTTCCAATCCAAATGCTAGGCGAAACAGTGTGGTGCGGATACTCGTCTTATATGTCGTTCGGTAGGCCCAGAGTGCACTGTGCAGCTTTGTATCCCAATCCGTCCGGTTCTCATTGACAATTTTTCGCAGGATATTTTGTAGTGTTTTATTTGTTGACTCTGCTAATCCGTTGGCTTGCGGATAATAGGGAGTGCTCCGTTTGTGCACCACCGCATAAAATGTCGTCAAACTTTCCACTACTTGCCCTAAGAAGTGCCCACCTTGGTCACTTATGAGCTCTATTGGACATCCATACCGGCACCAGATGCATTCATGTAAATTTTTTGCCGTGGATGCCGTTGTGTTGTCGCGTAGTGCTTTCGCTTCCACCCATTTCGTGCAGTAATCCGTAGCGATAATCACGTTGTCGCGTTGTTACGCGCGTGCGTGGAGAAGGGCGGAACCACGGGGGTCTTGGACTAAGGAGAAGGGGAGAAGGAATAGGACTTCGGAATGGAGCTTAGCACAAGAAGAGAAAGAATGAACAAGAGGAAGATGGAGGCCAAATGCTCAACAAGATATATTAGAACCGAAAACCGATTACAAAATGGCGGCCGCGTAGGCCGCACCAAACGACTATGATAAACCCGAAACCCTAATCCGACGAAGAAGAAAAGAAACCCTAAACCTAACGCTTGTCCTATGTGGTATACCTTCCGCACTCAAAAAAAAATAGGCAACCCCCACGATGGTGCTCTTCCTCTCCCTTTATAGCACACGGAGGGAAGACCGTTACATAAAGGTGCTACAAAATATCCCTTTTCAATCAATGGGGATATTTCCCTTGATTTTAGGGGAGGTGGGAAGGATGGGTCTTAACTCCCACCTCTACACGAACTACTATGTACCTATCTCTCTCTCTCACATGGATGTGCGCGCAAAAGCACATCACCTTTACACTTTACAAATCCTAAGGTGCATTTCTAGCACCACACTTATCACTATCGACAAATAGAAATACAACATCTTGACGTGCAACGTTGCACATCGCGGGTTTGCTTACTTCGCTCGGTTTTCCGCCTATGGACGAAAATCTTCACGACATCCGCCCCCACCTAACCGCACATCCACCGGTATGTGCCAAAAGGGGAACAAAACGCGAGATTTTCGGCCAAGGCGGCCAACCGAGCCCTTGACAACCTCGTGGGCTTGCCCGACTTTGTCTTCCACTTCGAGCAAGTCCACCCCGTCCACACGAACCACCGTCGCCTTCCGGCCCACCATCTCCGCCGAATGGTCTCGAACCGTCGGCTCCGTCCGATCCGCCACAATTGACGACGTTCGCCGAGTCGTTGCCTCCACCCGATCCGCCACGTCCACCGTGTTTCCTCGAACCACCGTCTACATCCGGACCGCCGTTTCCGATGCCCGCGCTTTCTTCCCCGATCGGTCCTCCCGAACGATGTTGCCGACCCTTTGTCCGCCTCGCATATCCTCCGGATCCGCCTTTTTCGCGCCGCGCACCTCGTCGTGCCGACTCTTCTCGCTCCGCGCTTGCCTTCCGTAGGCTTTCCCCGTACGTCGGTGTCGTCCTCCGAATGCGTGCTCGTGCTTCGGTCCTTCGATGACCCCATCACGCATTTTTCGCCTTCCCTTTGCTTGCCGTGCTCTCTCGCCGTAGAGCATACCATCGTTCCCGTGCTCGTTGCTTGGCCCTCATGCGGCCGCATTGCACGTTTCGCATTCCGCTCCTCTTCGCGTACCCTTTCGGAAAGGTACCTTTCTTCCCCGACCTCCGTTTCGCTCGGAGGAACACCCTCTTGGCCCTCTTGGCCCGCTCGACCGCACACATCCTTCGTGATGTCGTGTTCGTTCTTTTGGGCGCATACATCTTCGTTCTCCGCGACCTCCCGTATGCCTCTCTCGGTGCCTTCATCCGTTGTGGCCTTCGTCCCCTCGCCGCCACCGTCCGCCACTCTTGGTCTCACGTCGGCACTCGCACCGACCGCCGGAGTCTCTATAGCCGGTGTGGAGGATCCCTCTCGGGCCTTATCTTCGTGGCCGCCGGTCTTAGCCTCTCCGTAGGCCACCTCTTCCCACCAATCTTCCCTAGCATCGTGCCAGGTCTTGTCGTCGCCGCCTTCCTCCTCGTATTCGCCTCTCGAAGGCGTGATCCGACCGTCATCTTCGGTCGCTCGATGTGGCTCCTTCGTAGGCATGCTTGTGTCTTGGCCCTCCATCGGCCGTATTGCATGCATCCCGTCTCGCTCTTCCGCCGTAGACCCGACCTCCGTGTCGGTTTTCTCCTCCTTTGTCGCCGTAGCCCGTTCCGACACGGGCTCGCCGTCTTGGACCCACCCGTCCACCATCTCGTACCGGATATCCGTTCCGGTAACCTCGTACGCTCCGTGTTGAAGACAGAGGTCGTCAATGCGGAAGATCAAGAAGCATTCGATTCGTGTTGAGAACCTGCGTATGACAGAATCATAGATCGTGCACTGAGATAGAGAGAGAGAGAGAGGAGAGACAAAGACTCTTTCTTTCTGGATAGAAAAATAATACAACCAACCTTACAAAAAGGTTACAAGGTCACTTTATATAGTGACCGACTTAGGGCAACTCCCGTTTATGCTAATTACACAAATGGCCCAAACTTGAGCTATACAAAAGGGATAGTGTGAATACGTCCATTATACACTTGTATTCGACACTCCCCCGTAATGGGCGTATACATGGGTTATCTAAGATTACAGGTATAAACCTAGGTTCTCGGACATATCAGTTTTGTTCGAGTCGGCAGGGTCCGAAGGCAGAAGACCGAACTGGTCGGGTCGGAAGAGTTGACGCCGATCATTAAGGAACTGATGTCGGTTGTCGGAAACCATCCTGTGCTGTGTCCGGCTCTAACCGGACTGGTTTGTCGTTACGCCCATCTGATGCCGAAGAGACCGAAAACGGTCTGCCGAAAGACACTTGGTCATTCCATCTGCGACATTGTCGGTTGTGGATATTTTCTCTAGACTGATTTTCCCTGAAATGACGCAGTCCTGAACGAAGTGATATCGAACGTCGATATGTTTGGAGGCGTTGTGATGAACCGGATTTTTCGACAGGGCAACAGCACCTTGACTGTCGCTATAGACAACTGGGGCCGAGTCATGGTCGACTTGTTGAAACGTGTGCGCCAGCCGGCCGAGCCACAAAGCTTCTTTTGCAGCGTCGGACGCAGCTACATATTCTGCTTCGGTCGTTGAGGTCGCTGTGCACTCCTGAAGTTTCGACTTCCACGAAATTGCTCCATTGCCGAATTTGAAGCAGTATCCAGTTGTTGATTTCCGACTGTCTATACAGCCGGCAAAGTCCGAGTCGGTGTAACCGACTACGCCTGAGGTTCGGTTCGGACCGAAAAGAATGCTGTGGTCTTTTGTGCCAGCCAGATATCTGAACACATGCTTGACTGCGTTCCAATGCGATCGGCCAGGATTGTGCATAAATCTGCTAACGACTCCTACGGCATGAGAGATATCAGGTCGTGTCGCGACCATCAGGTACATAAGGGAGCCGACTGCCGGTGCATACGGTACCGGCTTCATATCTTCCCCCTCCGAACCGGATGTCGGGCAGTCTCGCTGAGAGAGCCGAAGATTCATGGGGAGCGGGGTTGAAGCAGATTTGGCTGATTGCATGTTGAAGCGTTCCAAGACACGTCCGATATAGTCGGTCTGAGACAAAAAAAGATGTCGTTTATCGCGATGCCGACTAATCTTCATGCCGAGTATGTGTCGTGCCGGACCGAGGTCCTTCATGGCAAACTTCAACCGCAGTTGCCGAATGAGATCGGCAAGTTTGCCCGCGTGGCGTCCAGAAATTAGCATGTCGTCCACGTAAATGATGAGGAAGATGGGTGATCCATCTTGAGCTGTGTTGGTAAAGAGACAATGGTCCTCATCGCTTTTGGAGAAGCCGATCGATTGGATGAAGTCGTCGAACTTCTTGTACCATTGTCGCGGTGCCTGTTTGAGGCCGTATAGACTCTTCCTGAGTCGGCAGACTAGATGTTCTTGGCCAGTTGCCACGAAGCCTTTTGGCTGTTCCATATAAATTTCCTCTTCAAGATCACCATGGAGGAAGGCTGTTTTGACATCTAGCTGAATCAGCTCCAAGTTGTCGGCTGCCACTACGCCGAGTAGAAAACGAAGGGTTGTCATTTTCACCACTGGTGAAAAAATTTCGTCGAAGTCGACGCCATATTCTTGTCGGAAGCCCTTCGCAACTAATCTGGCCTTGTACTTTGGGGTGGTCGAATCAGACGTCTCTTTTAATCGATAAACCCACTTGCAAGGAAGAGCACGTCGATTCTTAGGTAGTTCGACCAGATCCCAAGTCTTGTTTGCCCGAATGGAGTGCATTTCCGACTCCATCGCCAGATGCCAGGTGGCTGAATCGACAGATGTCGATGCTTCTTCGTAAGACGTCGGTTCGCCGGCGTCGGTGAAGAAAATTCCAGGAGAATACCTCTCCGGAGGTTGCGACAGTCTCTCGGATCGTCGAGGTATGATTGGACTGGGCGCATCGGGTATCGAGGTCGGATGGTCCGAAAGGGAATTATTCTGCTGTGCCGAGTCGGAGTTGTCCGAGTCGGTAGTGTAAGGTTCAGCTACCCGTGAAGCTGACCGTGTGTTAAGAGCGGGGCCTTCTTGAAGGGTCGGCACATCGGAAAATGTTACCCTTCGGACTTCGATCGGTTTTTCGACTGATGGAGTCATAGCCGACTCGTTGAACACAACGTCCGAACTTCGAACGATTTGTCTGCGTTCGGGGTCCCAGAGTCGGTATCCCATTTCGCCGTCTGATCCATATCCAAGGAAAATGCATTTCTTGGACCAAGGTGCAAGTTTTCGGCGATCATCTTTCGGAATGAGGGCGTACGCCTCGCATCCGAAGATCCTCAGCTTGTCGTAATTCGGCTTACTGCCGATCCATAGTTCCTGAGGAATTTGAAGTCCTAGAGGTCTGCTTGGCGACATATTGATTATGTGTACTGCCGTGAGTAGAGCCTCTGCCCAGAAGCCATCCGACAGTCCGGAGTGTTGGAGCATGGAAACTATCCGTTCTTGGATTGTCCGATTCATGCGTTCTGCAATCCCGTTTTGCTCCGGACTGTGTGGTGCCGTAAATTCACGTCGGATGCCGCGTTGTCGGCAGAATTTGACGAATTCTTCTGATTTGAACTCTCCCCCATTGTCGGTCCGAAAACATTTCAGTTTTCGGTCAGTTTGATTTTCCACCATAGCGAGCCAATCGGAGAAGATCGAGAAGACACGATCTTTGGTGCGAATTGGATAAGCCCACACCTTTCGAATCGAATCGTCAATAAAACTGACGAAGTAAGAGGCACCGCCGAGAGACTGATGCGGCATTGGGCCACAGACGTCCGAGTGGACTAAATCGAGAGGTCTCGTTTCTCTTGGTGCTGATGTCGGGTGTGATGCGGCTACTTGTTTGCCATACTGGCAATGTTCGCAGAATTGATGGTCCGAGAAGGCGAGTTTAGGGATGTATCCGGCTCTAGATAGGTGCGTAATGCCGGCCTTGCTGAGGTGTCCTAATCTTCTGTGCCATAGTGATGACACAGGAATATCCACCAAAAACAGGTTACCCTCTCTGAGCGTAACATGTAACGGATACAGTGAGTGTATCTTGGGTCCTCTAGCAAGCAGGAGGTTCCCCCTGTGGAGTGTCCACCCTCCCGAAGAGAAACCGGCACGAATGCCGTCTTCATCTAGTTGTCCGACTGAGATCAATGGCCTTGAGAGCTCGGGTACATGTCGGACATTGTGAAGTACAAGTGTAGAGCCACTTGCAAGGTTGAGCTCTACTGTGCCGATTCCAATGATGTCACAATGTTGCGAGTTGCCGACTCGAACTGAGTCGGAGTGACGGATCGTATATTGCCGAAATTGGGATCGATGAGGAGTCACGTGAAATGACGCGCCCGAATCTAAGAGCCATGTGCTCGATTCTTCAGTCGTGAGCAGAACTTCTGATCCGACTGGATTTTCGATTGACAGTATATTCGGGTCGTTTGGTAGCACATCAGCTGAGAAGCTGACGTAATTGATCTCCTCATGCCGGCCACTCTTCTTGTTGTTCTTGTTCTTGAGTGCGCGACAGTCGGCTTTGATGTGTCCGGGTTTCTTGCAATAGTTGCAGATTCGGTTATCCCGTGACTGGCTCCGTCTTCGCTGATTGTTCGGCGGTCGTGAGGAATCTCTTCCTCGTATGTTCGATCGGTCTGTCGAACCTTGTACTACATAAGCGTCGTCTGTTGAGTCTTTGGCGAAAGACTTTCTCCGAGCTGCTTCGGTCAGGATTGCGCTCGTGACTTCGGAGTATTTAACAGCCGTGGTTGACGCGTTGCACACGGTTGTGACGAAAGTTTCCCATGATGAGGGAAGGCTGCTCATGAGTATCATTGCTCTGAGTTCATCCTCGATTGCCGTCCCCTGAGATGAGATTTGGGAGCTTATGCTTTCGTACTCATTGAGATGTGCTTGAACCGAATCGGATTCTTTCATCCGCAAGTTGTAGAGGCGCCGGATCAGAAACATCTTCGTTGCGGCGACCTTCTTTTCGTAAGTGTCCGACAGTGTTTTCCACAGTTCGAATGTTGTCGTACACGATTGCACCGTAAAATATACCGATTCCGATAGGTGCATCCGAATCGTGGCGCGGACGATTCTGTCCAGCTTCTGCCACTCAATTGGTTTGTATCCTTCTGGAGGTTCTTCATTTTCGATGGGATCGATTTGCCCCTTGACTATGAGATAGTCCTGCATTTGCTCCTTCCAGAAGTTGAAGTTTGATCCATCGAACTTTCGTAGACTCATTTCTGACGAGCCGGATGTTTATGCCATCAATTTTGGTTTCGGTTGACGAAGCTCGGTTCGGAGTTGACTACGAACCTTGTTGGAGTGCAGCCGGTTGGCTCACCCGATATCGTTCTAGTCGGATTTGAACCCGAGTAGGTTCGGCTTCAGATATATGTATTGTTGAACTTGCTCGAATTGACTCCGGTAACTTGAGGGACAGAACCGACTGGTCTTCCCGAATGTTGCCGAGTCGGAGTGAGCCCGGTTCGCTTCGGATATATATGCCGAATACCGATTATTGAAACCGATTGTTTGGACCGATTCTGCTTCGGGTGACTGCAGCGACGAGAGAGACGGATCCAACTGATCCTCTCGAATGTCGATCAGCCGGATGAAGCACGAATTGGGGTTGTTGTCTTGAGACCGATCTGCACCGAGTGGTTACAATGAGCGGCGAGCAGCGTTTGTTGACCTCTTCGGATGCCGTTTAACCGAGTGGAGCACGATCGTGTCAATGTTGCACAAGGGGATTTCACCTCGAGCGGTTACGATCACAAGGAACAGAGTACAACCGGCTGGCTTACTCCAAGCGAAAATGATCTAACGCGATGAGATGCAAGCCTCGTTTTTCTTCTTCTTCTCTCTTCTTCGAATGACGCAGGAAACCGAATGCTGTGCAGGCTGAGACGACGGCCGACAGCGGATTGAAGGACCGAATGCTGTGCAGGCTCTGATACCAGATGTTGAAGACAGAGGTCGTCAATGCGGAAGATCAAGAAGCATTCGATTCGTGTTGAGAACCTGCGTATGACAGAATCATAGATCGTGCACTGAGATAGAGAGAGAGAGAGAGGAGAGACAAAGACTCTTTCTTTCTGGATAGAAAAATAATACAACCAACCTTACAAAAAGGTTACAAGGTCACTTTATATAGTGACCGACTTAGGGCAACTCCCGTTTATGCTAATTACACAAATGGCCCAAACTTGAGCTATACAAAAGGGATAGTGTGAATACGTCCATTATACACTTGTATTCGACACTCCGGCCTCCGACTTCTCGCCGCCACCCGCCGTTTCTCCGGTCTTATGTTGATCCGCAACCGCCGTAGTCTCTAGAGTGGGTATGGAGGGTCTCGTTTGTTTCTGTTTTTCCCCTGAACCATGGTCGTCGTGCCCGGTTAGCCTCCATCTCGCGCTTACCGGCTCCCATCGTAACCGTAACCGTAACCGTAACCGGCCAATCGGTCTTGCCGGCTTCCTTCGGTTTGGGCCCGGTTCGCCGGCCCTTACTCTCTTCTTCTTCCGTGCCGTATTCCGGTCGGGTCGGTTCCCGACTCTCTCCTCGTTTCCGCTCCGGTCCTCTCCGTCGGTCCCACCGTATACGCCCATTCCGGGCCCCGCATACTCGTCTTCGTATGCGCTCTCTCCGGGCCTCACCTCCTCACGGTCACCGCCCATCTCTCCGGTCTCACGTTGGCATTCGAGCACAACCGCCGAAGTCTCCGGCCCCGGTGTCAAGGGGTCTTGCCTCCGTCCGCTCCAATCTTCCTTCTCGTTTCCGTTGCCCGCCTTGCCGCCGTCACCTCCCGTCGCACTAAGCCTCATGCCGGCACTCGGGCCGGCCATTGGAGCCTCTAGGATTGGTGTGGGTAAGGACCCGGCACCGCCGCTTGTTGTCTCCGTAGCCGCTTTCGTTCGGACGTCGTTGTCCGCGGCTCCCCCATCTCCGATTCCGTAAGCCTCTAGTATGCTTGCCACCACCTCTTCTTCGCCGTTCTCCGCATCATTTTGTTTGCCCGCCTTGCCGCCGCCACCGCCCGTCGTTCTAGGTCTCGTGCCGGCACTCGGGCCGACCGCCGAAGCCTCTAGGGCCGGTGTGTGGAAGGTCGCGGCACCACCGCTCGCCTCCTCTCCGCTCGATGTTTTGGGCCGCCGTGCCCCGAATCTTCCGCCCACTTTCGAAGTGGCGCTCTCCGCTTTGTAGTCACCGGCCTCATCCTTGGCCGTCCATTCGCCGCAAGACGAGAGGGTTGCTCGCTCCGCACCCTCTCCCATGTCGTCGTCGTTTCGGTGGCCCGCCTTGCCGCCGCCACCGCCCGTCGTTCTAGGTCTCGTGCCGGCACTCGGGCCGACCGCCGAAGCCTCTAGGGCCGGTGTGTGGAAGGTCGCGACACCATCGCTCGTTTCGTCTTCCTCCTCCATTTCGCAAGCCTCGAGTATGCTCGCGAAATCCTCGTAGAACGTTTCGGGCAACCGCGTCCCGAAACTTCCGCCCACTCTCGAAGTGGCGTCCATCGCTCCGTAGATATCGGCCTCGTCCATGGCCGTTCTTTTTCCCCGAGATGAGACGGTCGCTTGCTCCGCACCTTCTCTCGTGTCGACGCCGTGGTCGCCCGCCTTGCCACCGCCACCGCCTTTCACCATAGGTCTTACGCGGGCACTCGGGCCGGCCGCCGTGATCTCTAGGAATGACGCGTGTAAGGTCGCGGGACCGCCGCTCGTCGATGTAATGTCCGTAGCCACCTCCGCTCGGACGTCGTTGTCTGTGGCTACCCCGCCTCCGTATATGCAAGCATCGGTTATGCTTGCCGCCGCCTCTTCCGCGGTCTCCTTACCGTTGTCTCGGTTGCCCGCCTTGCCGCCGCCACCGTTCTTTTCCCTCGGTCTCACGCGGGCGCTCGGGCCGGCCGCCGGGGTCTCTTGAACCGGTGCGTGGAAGGTTGCGGTACCGCCGCTTGTCTCCTCCGTACTCGATGATTCGGGCCACCATGTCCCGAATCCGCCATGCCCGCTCGAATCGGCGATCGCCGCCTCACCGTCCCCGACCTCGTCCTCGGTCGTTCTTTTCCCCCATATCGAGAGGGCGGCTTGCTCCGCACCCTCTCCCGTGGTACCGATGTACCATTCTCTTTCGGCCTCCGCATAGGCCCCGTCCTCCACGTGTGAGGAAGCTCCTTCCTCCGCGTCCTCCGATCCGCTCGGGCCCGACCCCGCAATAAGCCATTCTTCGGCTTCGATTTTCGCCATTACGAGCCCGCACACCTCCCGTATTAGCGCTTGTAGGTCGGGCCCCTCCAAACCGGTTCGCGATGAGCTCTCGTCCGGCGGCATGGCGTAGTCGGTCGTATGCCTCCATTAGAGCCCCTTCAAAGGACTCCCACGATTCGTGAGCTTCTTGGAGCTCCTTGACCTCCTCGTACTTTGATGCAGCCGCCGCTCGACGAAAGAACTCTAGCCTCGTCGCTTCGTCCACGCCCATCCCCGTCATTTCCGCATCGTACGCTCTCAAAATTTTTGGGACCTCCTTCCCATCGAACCGGCCGACTAGACGGACCACCCTTTCGACCGCTTGTTGAGCCGCCTCTCGCCTCGCCCTCTTCCGTCCGGCGTCCATCAAGATCTTTGTCATCATCTCCTCGAAGTCGAAGCCTTCTTCCATCTCTTTCTCCCTTGCCGCCCTTCACGTCGGGTTCATCAAAGATGTCGCGTTGTTACGCGCGTGCGTGGAGAAGGGCGGAACCACGGGGGTCTTGGACTAAGGAAAAGGGGAGAAGGAATAGGACTTCGGAATGGAGCTTAGCACAAGAAGAGAAAGAATGAACAAGAGGAAGATGGAGGCCAAATGCTCAACAAGATATATTAGAACCGAAAACCGATTACAAAATGGCGGCCGCGTAGGCCGCACCAAACGACTATGATAAACCCGAAACCCTAATCCGACGAAGAAGAAAAGAAACCCTAAACCTAACGCTTGTCCTATGTGGTATACCTTCCGCACTCAAAAAAAAATAGGCAACCCCCACGATGGTGCTCTTCCTCTCCCTTTATAGCACACGGAGGGAAGACCGTTACATAAAGGTGCTACAAAATATCCCTTTTCAATCAATGGGGATATTTCCCTTGATTTTAGGGGAGGTGGGAAGGATGGGTCTTAACTCCCACCTCTACACGAACTACTATGTACCTATCTCTCTCTCTCACGTGGATGTGCGCGCAAAAGCACATCACCTTTACACTTTACAAATCCTAAGGTGCATTTCTAGCACCACACTTATCACTATCAACAAATAGAAATACAACATCTTGACGTGCAACGTTGCACATCGCGGGTTTGCTTACTTCGCTCGGTTTTCCGCCTATGGACGAAAATCTTCACGACAACGTATCGGTTGTAGGTTCTCATTGCCGGTGGTTTGAATGGACCGACAAAATCTAGCCCCCATTTCTAAAATGGTTCTAATGGTAGCACGGGTTGATGAGGCATTCTGGCTTGTTCGGTTGGTTGGCCCATTCGTTGACATAGGTCGCATTCTTTAGCGTACCGGACTGTATCCTTCAATGTTGTCGGCCACCATAGTCCACTCTGCCATATTTTCCTTGCCGTAGCGTCTCCGGCATAATGTCCTCCAGCCACGTTGTAGTGTGCTTTGTGCAATATCATTTCCTTTTCGTCATTGCGCACTGCACGCCGCCATATGCCATCTCCGCCTTTGTGGTACAGTGTGTCCCGTAATAGGCGAAAGTGTCGGCTTTGAACTGCTAAGCGTTTCCTTTCGTCTTTGTTCATCTCCTCCGGAGGTAAGCCGGTGCTCAGGAATTGGTGCATGTTGGTGAGCCACTTGTCTTCCTCTGCGACCGTACTATCCAATGTCGTTTCTGTTGTGACTCTAAACAGCTCTGCATCCGGAAAGTCGTCTGGGATTCCGTCACCGGTTTCGCCGGAATCCAACTGGCTTAAATAGTCTGCTACCGCATGTTGTATGTCAGGTCGGTGGAATATCTCGAACTCGAATTCTTGTAATAGTAACGTCCACCGGGCCAACTTACCGGTGAGTGATGCTTTGGACACCAAGTAGAGGAGCGCCGAATGATCTACGTGAAAGGAAAATTTCCTTCCCAACAAATAGTGTCTAAACTTGGTGACACTGTAGATCATACCCAAAGCCTGCCTTTCCATCGTGGAATAATTACGTTCCGCTTGGGACATCTTCCGGCTGGCATAATAGACTGGTCGGTACCATTTCGGTTCTAAAAGTTGCATCAGCGCGCTTCCGATTGCGATGTCGAACGCGTCAACAAACACATGGAACTCTTTGGACCAATCCGGAGGTTGCACCATCGGCGCTTGTGACAACAGTACTTTTAGTGCCCGGTAAGCCCGGTCTTCTATGTCCATCCATCGGAACGGTGTCCGATGTACCGCGGCATGCAATGGTGTAGCCAGGTCTACCAGATACCAGAGCATTCGGCTATGCCACTGAATTTGTCCTAAGAACCGGCTTGGTGCCATTGTCGTGGTTGGTGTCGGTGCCTCCAGGATTGCTTTTACTTTGTCTGGATCCACTGCGATACCGTCCTTGCTCACTATGTGGCCCAGTAACGCTCTGTTGGTTACTCCGAACACACATTTTGCCGGGTTCAGGCTTAGTCGGTAAACCCTACATTTCTCCAGACATAGTCGGAGGTGCTGAAGGTGATCTCCGTCTTGGCTATAAACAGCGAAGTCGTCCAAGAACACCTGCATGAATGCGGGAATGAATTCTCCGAAAATCTCCATGATTATCTGCTGGAAGGTTGTCGACGCCGTTTTCAGTCCGAACATCATCATTACGGCAACAAAGACTCCCCATTCAGTGACAAAAGCGATTTTCTCCTAGTCGGCGGGGTGCATCCGGATCTGATTATTAGCCGTTGAAACCGTCCAAAACACTACACACCTTCTGACCGGCGACCGCATCTAGGACTCCATCCGTGAATGGAAGTGGGAAGGCGTCTGTTACCATAGCTGCATTCAATTTCCGGTAGTCGACGCACACTCTGATTTTACTGTTCTTTTTGGGTACTACCACTATCGGGTTGAGCCATGTGGCTTTCTTTACCGGTCGGATGAAGCCCACTCTTAGCAACTTGTCGATTTCTTCTTTGACTTTTGTTGCGTAATTCAGGTTCATTCGGTAACGCCGTTGCGCTACCGGTTTGGCGTCTTTACTCAGATGTATCTGGTGTTGATACAATTGAGGATCGAGTCCCGACATGTCCTCGTAGGACCAGGCGAACACATCGCGAAATTCTTTTAGGAGTGTGATCATTGCCGTTTTGTTCTCCGAGGTCATTTCCTTGGCGATGTGCACCGGTCTTGTGTCCTCTGTGGTACCTAGGTTTACCTCTTCTAGTTGGGATGCTTTCACGCGATGCGACACTGCCATTTCTCTTTCCAGTGCCTCCTGCGCTTGCTGTAATTCCCGAATTGCTTCTTTATCCGGTTCCTCGTCGGTCCCGTTCGGTTGCAGTACGTACGGTGATACTGCTTCGGCTACATCAATCTCGAACAGAGGTACGATCTTCGGATTTTCCTGTAAGTATTGATCGACCTCTTCGTCCGCCAATCCTTCCAGCATGTTGACACATTCCGCATATAGCGGTGTTGATTCCTTGCCGGTATCGGATCGTGGTTGAGTCGGTACTTGTACTTTCGCTTTTCCACGCCGGAACGTAATTATATTCTTCCTCCAGTTTTGCTTTATGTGTGTTGTTTTTAACCAAGGGCATCCCAACAATAGTGGGTAAGCTCCATGAGCCTATAGCTGGAGAACTACTGCGGAAATGCGAAATGTGTGACCCCCGATGGTCACTTCCAGATCACGTATTAATTCGGTTGGCCGTACTGAGTTTGTGTCCGCCATCCGAAGCCAAAACGGGCACGGTTCCCAATCATGGATTCCTAGAGTGTTACACGTTCGGAGGCTGATCACGTTCACCACAGATCCTCCATCGATAATCGTGCTTGGTAGCTCATTTCCCTTCACGATGGCCGTGATTGCCGGACTGCTCGTGTCCACCGCTGTCGATCCTTCCTCCGGATTTGAAAAGAATGCCGGAGCCGGTGGTGTGTCAGCTGTCGTCCTTCCTGTCTTCAGTCCTTCTGTGAAGCGTGGTACCAGTTGCAATAGCCGGCCTGACGGCAGCGTTATTTGGCATTGTTGTAACGCCTGCCATGTTGGGTTTTCGGGCTGCCCCGGGCTGGTGAGCTCTTCGGCATTCTCCTTTTGTTGTTCGAGCTCTGCCATATTCCACTCATTTGCCTTTTTCACCCATTCGGTTGCCTGCTTCTGGATGGCTTCTTGAGTTTCCCACTCCGTGGCTTTGCCTTTTGATCTTGTAGTGACTTGTTGTATGTCCGCGACTTCCGCGTCTACCATGTTCACCGATGGTCGCTTGTTGTAGCTCTTCTCTGGACATTGATTACTATAGTGGCCTTCTTGTCGGCAATAATAGCAGTACGACTTCCAGGTGTTGCTGGATTCAGCGTGTGTGCTTGGTGGAGGTCCTGTGGTAAGTGCTTGGGTTTGGTCCGGTTGGCTGCTTGGAGCGCCCTTTTCCGGTTCCCGTGGATGACCCCCCTTTTTGTTGAAATGACGTTTCTTGAAATTATTTTTGTTTCGGTAACCTTGACGGTGTTGGTCGTCATACTTGCCATAGTCGTCCCTTCAGTGGTTGTAACCAGGGGAGTGATCCCGGTTGTATCTCCCGTACCGTCCATTATAGTCCCGGTATCTATCCTGTCTGTCATATTGGTCATAAGCGTCTCTTCTATCGTTGTACCAGACATCGTGTGCCGGTTGGTAGCGCTCCTCTCGCCGCCAACGGTCTTCTTCTTCCTCCTAGTTGCTCCGTGGTTCAATTTGCCGGACCGGTGGTGCTTGCCGATTTAACAAGTTATACTCACACCGTTCCATTGTGTGACTTCTAGAGTGGCAGAGCAATCATTGGGAACGCATGGTGCATTCCAGCGCCGAATGCCCGACATTCAGGCATGTCGTACATTGAACTGCTTGCCGGAAACGGAGGTCCTCTTCCGTTGGTAGTGCACGCAGAAGTGCGCCCATGGTTAGCCATGAACTTGAGGTTTCCATTTCCCGAACTCGGTCGATCACTTGATCTATGCTGCTGGTGCGGAAATCAATAACGGTGCACACCGTACGTAAGGGTTCCCGAAGGGCTGCTAAGAGTATGGCCTTTGTTTCTTCCTCCGGTGGTGTCCGACTGAGCTGACTGTGGATCCGCTGGAACCGGATGACAAACTGTTGAATGTTCTCTGTTGGTTCCTACCGGATACTGTAAAATAAGCCTACCATTTCCTGTTGTCCATCTCCTTGTGAAAGAAATGTAAAAATTTTGTCTTTAATGTTTCAAACATGGGGATGGTGCTGGGATCTTGTGTTCGGTGCCATCTGGCGGCCGGTCCCTCCAAGGTCATACCGAACTCTACTCTTTTTGAGCGTTCCTCTTCGGCTGCATTTAGGCGTTGGGACACATGGTTCGCCTCCCAGGTCTGCTGAAACGCATGGACGTGGGCTTCCGCGTCCGGATCATCCCGGTATCTGGGATATTGGAACGAC
This sequence comes from Azolla caroliniana, assembly GCF_043228905.1. Classification (NCBI taxonomy): domain Eukaryota; kingdom Viridiplantae; phylum Streptophyta; class Polypodiopsida; order Salviniales; family Salviniaceae; genus Azolla; species Azolla caroliniana. Next base: position 10,265,619 of record NW_028230441.1, on the reverse strand, counting down.
ATATCGTTGTCTGGTGTCAGTACACGGACTGGTGATGTCGGTGGTCGTTCCTCCTCTTTTGATGTCGAAGGTTTTTCCCGGTCTCCTGTCGCCGTCAGAGGTCTTTCCTGCTCCTCTTTCGGTGTCAGAGGCTTCTCCTCCTCGACTTCCGGTGTCAGAGGTCTCTCGTCCTCAACTTCTGGTTGCGGAGTGTGGTCAACTTCCAGTATCGGAGTTTCCAGCCTTGTCAATTCTAGTTCCAGTGTCGGCAAGGTATTTGACTCCTCGTCTTCTGGTCCGCCTAGGGTGTCATTACTACTGCGGTAGTTCGTCTGCGCGTTGTATTCCCCGTCCGAACCCGATTCAAATGCCGAAAATGCTTCGGATTTGCCTTCCCCCATTGCCAATGCCTGGAGAAGGGATTCCGCTTCCTAGAGGTTGCTTAGGCTGCTTCCTTCGTCCGGGTAGGCATTTTGTGGTAACCGAAGTGACTCCTTGGCCACTCTCCGGATCACCTTGGAAAATGAGCGATCCGCTCTGATTTCTTCTGTCGCTTGCTGGAAAGCCTCTCGCTTCCTCAGTCGTTCAGCAAGTCTCCTTGCTCGCTCCGTAACCGGGTCGTTCGTTGGTCACATCATCCATTCTCGCCGATGTTCGTTGCGATTGTGCAGGAATCGTGGTTGCCAAAAATTGTGTTAATCCTTAGGGCCGGACAATGGCCTAACACAGGGTGTCTCCGGAAGACACTTCACCAAAGGGGTGTTACAACGAGATAACTTAAGACACAACGATTAATCCGACTTAATGGGCTACTTAGCAATAAGGCATTCACTTAATACACGCATAAGATATAACAATTAATGCAAACCGGTAATCAATACGTGAAAATAAAACAAGAAGCTTATATTAATTCTCCGTCAAAGTTCTACATTGTAACCGGGCCTTTATATAGGTCACCGGTGCTTCGTACAAAATGGTGCCAACCGGCACCTGTTCGGAAGCGGTCCGGATCCGGATCGGCATACCGATTCATGTCCGTCCGTTCACTACATAATTATAATCTACTTTACTTAATTAAAATATATTCCGAATAACCATCCCTTTCACATTCTGGTCTCTGCTCCTTTGTCGGCCGGGTAACATAAAGATTGACCCATGTTGTGAAAAATCACAATTCGCCACAACGGTGCAAGGGTCAACCCTGCAAAGTCTTTCACCATTTTTTCTATTTGAGGATATTTGAAAGGCACATCATCATACATAGATCCCATGATGCGGAATTCGTATGGAATGTCTATAATTAACAATGTGTAGTGCATTTTCGGTAATATGCGAAGCATATTAGCCATTGAATCTTCCTTGAACACACGATAGTGCAATTGTTGGAAAGGGTTGGCCCCATGCAAAAAACTTTTAACTGTCTCTAAATCCTCATGCACATCTAGCTCCTTCCATTTCGTCCTCCTCTTCTCGTATTTAGCTCTTTCCAAGTGCGTGATAAACGAACTTGGATCACCTATTTTCTTCAAACGAGGTGGTTTCTGCAATTATCAACTTTGTTAGGATATTACAACAAAAGCACTTAAAACAACACAATACCAATACAACATATCTAACTTACCCATTCTATAAATACAATAAAGAATTCTTCCAAAACATTGTACGTATGGGGAATTCCTTTTCAACTTCTTCCCATGTCGGCAAACATAACTTCTTCATCATCAACTCTTGAATTTTCATATAAACATTGTGGCTAAAGAAGAAATAGAATATGTCGTCGGTGATGAAATGTAGAATTAGTCAAACCAAGATGATTTCTAAAAAATACTTACTTTTGGAATTCTGTAACCATATCATCTAACAAAAACTCTTAAAATGTGGCCACTCGAGACAACACAAATATTAACAATTTGTCATCCTTGATTCCTTGTAGCGACCGCCATGGCAAGAGCTTGAATCATATCTTCAAGCAACCCTTCAATAATCAAGTCACTCTTCTGTGACTTTGCCTTTATCTCTACTTGAGGGTCTAATTTGGCCTTTTTCGCCGGTTGACCTTTTATTTCTTTATGCTCCCACATTGTAAAGATTTTGTCCTGTAAATCCTAGACCTCACCTGTTCGAAATGCCAGTTGAAACCATGAATTGTACTTTCTTAAGCCTTCCGATTTCGTGCTTTCTTCGACAATTATCCCAACTTCACGCAAACATTGTCGACGCAAACCATGATGGAGTTTGGAACCATGTCCTTTCAACATATCAAGATATTCATAACGAAAGAATCTAATCCTTTCAATACATGACATCTTCAGTCGATAATCGTTGTCATTGTTATGGTCCCAAGCCAACAACTTGGCCTCTTCATGTGTAAGTCCGACGTAAACTTTGCATTCAACATAGTAGAAGAATGAGGTGAGTGGATACTCCTTCACAAGTTGTCTCTTGGCTTCAGCTGAATGAGAACCTCCAATGACATAATAGGTGTAATCGTCCGCTGAACTATATTTGAAATCCGCAAATGTTGGACATTGATCAGGGTCGACCATAACTAGAAAGGGCACAATAGTTGCATGTGGATTAATTTTCATTTTACTCTTCAAGTTCTGGATGTAACCAAAAAGAGTTTAAACCTTCGAAAGGTTTTTGTACATCTACACTTGATTGGTAGTGAACTCATGCTCAATTCAATCATGACAACAACTTATTTGAGTTCTGAATTAAAGCAAAGCAAGCAAAATCAGCTTTTATTGGGTGTTCATCGAATTATTCAAGAAGCAAATTCTACCATTGTTTCTAAATGTATAGCTAAAAATAAGCAAATGACCTTACATGATTTTGGTATGAAATACAGAAAGACTTGCGAATCAGATTTTTGTTGATCATTTTGTTGTTTTCTAAATGTTTAGAACAAATTTCAAATTGGTTTGATGTAATTTCATTATGAAACAATGTAATTTCTTTGATTTGGATTTTGACCTCTAAAAAAAGCGCACTTAATAGAATGGCACACTAAAGTGGGCACACAATTAACCGAATGTCTACTGTATACTAGAATGCTTGTGGTTGCAACCTAGTGTGTGTGCATGTGTGTACTTAGTTTCTGAGCGTAAACAAACAAACAATGCAACTATCATGGACACAACATTTGATGGACAGGAACCGCATGGACACTATCACAATCGATATTTTTGTGGACGCAAAATGCAACTATATATCACTCACAGTGTTTGATGGACATAACAAATCAATCAATCACGTATATCCCCACAAATGCTGAGTGCAAAACAAGCGTATCATAGATGTCACCCAGATGGTGGGGGTGGGTGGAGACAGTATGTGTGTGCGTGTGTGCGGTAACGTAACATTACCGCGGGCATAATGCAATGAAGCAGTGTAACACTCCTGGGGGAGAAAAAAAAGGAAACAAAGAAAATCTGATGGAGGGAGGGGGGTTAAAAAGATAGAAATAACAGCAAACCAAAAGCAAAAAATAATAAATAAATAAAATGACAGATATACGAGATAACGGCCTACCTATACACACTCACACTCACCCTCCCCAACGCAGCCATTCCTGCGATTCAAGAACAAAAAGAAAACAAAAAACAGTGGGCGAGCGAGAAAGCCACGCAGAAACAGAAACAGAAACAGACGCCTCTCGTGTTGATCCAAACCCCCCCCCCTCCCCTCCCTATACACATATATACAATCACTCGCACGTCGCATGCCATTACTCTCAATCAACAACAGACAACTTAACTCCTGTATCTCACCCAAAAGCTTCCCCGCTTCCCTTCTCTCTCTCTCTCTCTCTCTCTCTCTCTGCGTGTAGTGCATAGACATGGCGGAGCTTGAGCATGGCCGCAAGATCTTGATCGCGGTGGACGAGAGTGAGGAGTCGATATATGCTCTCATTTGGACACTGCAAAACATAATCTTTCCATCCTCATCCTCAGAATCCTCGTCGGATCGCATTGTTCTGCTTCATGTTCAGAGCCATCCTCAAGTCCTTGTTGCTCCTGCGAGCCCCGGTACCACCATGACCACCACCGATCTATCTGTCTTTCTGTCTGTCCATCTCTGTCAATACGTACATGAATTTCTGCACTTCAGCCCCCCCCCCCCCCCCTTTAGAGTTCTTCTACAGAGTAAACTGTATTATTGTTATTTAATAATAATAATACGGTCAAGAGAAATGCCCCTTCCAAGTTTCCCCAAAATCTCCTAAAAAATGCCCCTCTTCTACCCACATACACACGTACCCTTTCGAAGACCATATGCACATACTTTGCCTAAGAGACGGATGGCCAAGGGTATTATTCGGGGAATTAATGGAAACGTTCCACAAAGTTTTAGGGTTCACCACGGGTCCTTGAGATAACAAAGGCAAGTGGATGAGGATTGATTTTGGAAGGAGGGGAGGACTCCTTGTGTTTCTCCCTTCGAGAGACTATTGAGTCTATATCGCTATATAACGATTATGACCTATCATTAAAGTTTTTAGTGTTAAGCCTCATGGAAGTCTACATTGTGGATTGGTTGGTACTAAAATTGATGTTAATCTGAAATGAATATCTAGCACCTACGTAAGATGTGGTGGGAGTCGTATGAGGTTGTTATGTGTCTCAAAGAATACACCATGTTCTCTTATAAACAAAGGCTTTGTATTCCTAGCTAGGTGCAAGATATGGTCCATGGATAGGCTTACCTGTTAAATTTTGTAATATCGAACAATTTAGGGATATATAAAAGAAATTGTTGAGAAACTTAACATCCCAACTTTTGAACACTCTATATGTTAAGAACATTAACTAACAAAAGGTCTCTTATTTATCTTCCTATTCTAATATATTTCTTTGTCTTTTATATCCTATTTATTTTTATATATTTATAAAGATTTATTTATTTATTTTCTAACATATTGTGAAATGCACATAACACATGCACACCACAAATATATTTACTGGATACATACATTAACTTTCTACCATCATGAAATATTACACAATGGTGGGACATTTATTTTATAATTTATTCTTCCATTTCCTTATTTGCTTCTTTGATAACCTCTCGTGGTGCAGGTTTCTACATCACCCCTGAGCTCCTTGAATCTGTTCGCAAGCATCAAGATGATACCTCTAAACGAGTCCTCCTTCGTACTAAAACATTGTGTGATGAGAAACAGGCAAGTATATACTACGTAGATATTTTGAGGCAATCTCCATCCAACTCATGTGAGATTGTAATAGTGTAGTTTTACATTTGCCACATAACCATCAAAACATAAAGCATATGTAACATGGATTAGATGCCTCACAACTCTAGTATAATGACTTTGTCAAGATCCTACTACATGACACTACTCCTCCATTTCTCCACTTATATATAAGGTTAGTGGTCACCCATGGGGAACTCCTTGCTCTTTAGTAAAGAGGTTATGAAGTTGGCCCTAAGTATACATGGGTACAATGATATAACAAGATGATATTACTTGGCTATCCTAGTGGTCACATTTATTCGCCCTCCAAGAAATGTTATTGTTCACACACTAAAAACCTATGGGAATGAATAGTGAAACATTGCGTCTTTGCTAATAGCACATTGGTTTGTGTTTAACAAAACATTTGTTGGGAATCTCCTCTTGTGATTGAGATATTTCCCTCAAACACTTTGACAAAAATCCTTCTATATGAATCTAACTCCTCCAGTAGGCATACCCCATGGCCTAGCTTTATTCTTAACATTCACACATGTATAGGGGGAGATAGTACAAAGACCATAGCTTTACCCTATAGATCCTTGTACATGTGTAAAAATTAATCGTTGTGGTATCTCAAAGTAAATGGTACCCCATTTTCCCATATTTGAGTATTGCTACATTAATAGGTAATGACATACACACCACACAACTTGCCTTTGAATTAAAGGTTGGTAAAGTTGTTAATAGTCACCTATTGGAATTGCCAAATCTCATACATATATTGAGACACACCATTGGATTAATTTCTACTTTATTTTGTTCTCGTAATCCTCAGGTGATATCAGAGACAATGGTGGCCATTGGAGACCCAAGGGATGCTATATGTGATGCAGTAGATCAACTCAATCCTACGTTTTTGATTGTGGGCAGCCATGGCTATGGCGCAATCAAAAGGTGTCACATGTGTTTTTCTCAAATTAGACTTTTATCATGATGTTATTACATCAATTTTAAATAGATTTAAATTCTTAATCTCCATTAATATCTTTTGCAGAGCTTTTCTTGGCAGTGTTAGTGACTATTGTGCACACAAGGCAAAATGCCCGGTCATCATTGTTAAAAAACATGCATGACGCATTTCTTATGGTACACCTAGAGTCTCCCATTTTACTCACACTTGTAATAGTCACATATTGTCATCTTATTTTACGACTACTTGTCATCCTATCTTTAGTCTATTTTGTTTACCAAATCAAGACACAAATCTTCAGAAAAGAAAAGAAAATGTAATCGTTTTTGAGCATATGTGGTCGTTTACTCATACTCCAAAAGATTATACTAATATTTGTGTGCATAGGGCTTAGAGTTGGCTTATTCTTAGGTTTCATTTGTTGAAATGGGCAATTGTAATTGGAAATGTAAATTATCCTCAATTTACCTTGCGTAAGAATTCCCAAAAATAATAGAATCCTATAGTTCCGCTTACATTTTGTATCAATCTTTTTTTTTCTTTTAAACAAAACACGTCTCTTAATCTCTATGTAAATTTACGGGTTAATCATTGTTAATATCGCACAAATATAAATATAAGCAAACTATTCCGAGATCTCAACAGCTCCATGGAGATTCTACTTTTTCTTTGTCTCCTTTTACCCGAGATCTTTGCTCTCGGGGTGATAATGTTGTGTCTAGTGGATATTTAGGGTTAATGGGAGGGTCTATCATACAAACACTTGTGTGTTTATTGGATGTTTAAGGATATAATAGCATGTTCAAAGGATAACAATGTGTTTATTGTGTGTTTGGGGGATGCAATAGTGCAACTCTCACGTATGTAGGTTAAGGTTCGTTGTAGGGTTGTACAAAAGGGGGAATAATTTTTTTGTTATACTTGCTATTGTTTCTTGTGGCCAGAGGTAGTGGCAACTAAATAGGAATTTCATGAGATGATAGTTTTAGGAATGTGATATTTAATAACAATTCAATTTTGCTTATGGGATGATCACTTTATCACATTTATGTTTTTTGAATGTGTACATATAATAAGTGAATGTCATTTGGTGCATATATGTGTGTCTATATGTGTTAAATGTGTATATGTATTTGGGTAAGTTTTGTGTTGGAGGGGAGGTAATCTAGGAACTAGAAAAGATTGTGTGTTTAAAAATTTGTTAAAATTCACGCCCCCTCCCCCTTTTTCTCTTCTTTGGGGTAGCTCTAGTGGGTTAAGTGTATGAGTCGGGAAGGGGGAAATTTGGGATGTCCTAGTGTGTGTTTATGAATATAGAGAAAGGTAAGTGTGAGAGGGGGAAAAGGTGTGTATGTGTGTAACATAGGCTCTACATCAAGTGTTGGTCGTTAATGCCAAGCTACAACAGTGACAACATTAGTCATTGTGAGGGGGGTGGTTGCTCATTGCTTCTTCTCCTAATCTTGTTTGGAAACCTTCTTCAGGAAGGTTTTAGACCTTCATGTAGTCTCCACACTCTGAATCACATGTCGCCTAACAAAATGACACCAAAATTTCCAAAATCTAGAGGTGCATGTTTAAGTCTTGCCACTTGTTGAATGGTTGTGCGTAGATTTACGAGCTGAAAACTACATTATAATCATAGTTTAATCCTTTTTTTTAAATACGTAAATATTCAAACATGGTGGTGGTTATATTTTCTTGTAGATGACAATAACCTTGAGATAATACAACATTTTACAATAGATAACACTTTTTAATAGGATGAGAGATATTAAGATAAAAAAATTTGATGGCATGTGTCAGGATCAATACTAAGATAGAGAAGGAATTAGTACTAAAAGATGAGGATTAGTACTAAGAGAGGTGTAGAACTCTCGAGAGAAGGAAAGAGTGAGCGAGAGAGAGAGAGAGATAGAGAGAGAGAGAGAAAGGGTGAGAGAATGATGATAAAAGATATATATTATGTGAAGAGAGTATACAATAGTAGCTAGGAGGCTTAAGACTGGCGTTGAACCGATTTGGTTCGAAATAATGCCTTGTGCCTCCTTTATAGTGTTCTCAGGAGTACTCCTGAAGTTTCTAGAATGTTCTAGAGAAATCTGGAATATACATCAATTTTTTATAATAAAACATAAATGAAAATAATATTCTACGTATGGTGTGATGGTCAAGAGCTTGACCCATGTAGCATAAGGTCATGCGTTCGGGTCTTGCCATATCATGACACTATCCCCCCTTTAAAACGACGAGTATCACGAGTTGTTTTGGATTGAGTACCCGGTTTGTCTGGATATTGACGATGGAAGTCTTCAAGAAGAGCACGAGCATTGGTCACATTCTCTATTGGTTCCCAAGTATGCTTGCTGGGACTATATCCTAGCCAATCGACAAGATAGTAGAGCTTGTTGCGAACAATCTTGGAATCAAGGATGGCGGCAACCTCGTACTCAGGTCCATCTTCAAGCTCGATCGGGGGTGAAGGTTGTGTAATATGTCCTGGGATGGTGCTCTCTTGATAGGGTTCGAGGAGAGAACTATGAAACACCGGATGTATTCGAAGTTGCGGAGGTAGATCGAGACGAAAAACGACATCATTAATCTTTCCTATAATACGGAAAGGACCTAATACGGATCTCCAATGTAAAAATTGGATGGAAGTCGATGACGTTCCGCGTAAACCTTGTGTGTTTGTTGAGCTTGTTGGAGATGAGTAGATAAATCGGCTTGTATCTTGCGTAACCACTCTAAACGATCCTCCGCACAAGGATTTGTGGACAACTTTGGGGTTTCAAATACACACCATCGGGGGTGACAACCCGTATAAACATAAAATGGCGTAACTTTAGTCGATGCGTGGACAGAGTTATTATAGGCAAATTCAGCGAAGTGGAGAATATCTGCCCAGTCATCCTAATGATAGCTTAGAAAGCGCTGAAGATACTGCTTCAGCATTTGATTTGTTCGTTCTGCTTGGTCATCGATTTGTGGGTGGTAGCTGGAGGAGAGGTTACAAGTGACCTTGAGCATTTTAAAAAGGTGCTTCCAAAATTTCGATACGAACTGGGGTCCACGATCGCTGATGATACTATCGGGAAGGCCATGATGCCGACATACTTCACGCATGACAATTTCAACGGTTTCTTCACTGGAGATTTCCTTAGTACATGGCAAGAAATGAGCCATCTTCGTATATTGATCTACGACTGTTAGAATCGCATTGAACCCGTTAGAGATTGGAAGATATGTGATGAAGTCTAGAGCAATGGATTGCCACGGCTTGTTTGGAATTGGTAATGGTTCTAATAAACCATATGGATGATGCCTTGGCATTTTCGCTCTGCAGCATGTATCACAAGTCCGAACAAAATCTTCGACAAATTGTCGCATATGGATCCACCAGAATGATCGTTGTACTAAATCTAATGTTTTAGTACTACCAAAATGCCCAATTGTATATGTGTCATGATAGTTTTGGACTACTCGAGGCGGCAAGAACCATTAGGAACATAAAAGAGTTCATTAAAGAATAGTAATCCATCATGGTATTTGAATTGCCAATAGTCCGTACATGGTGTTTGTGACTGTGAACAAGATCCTCGAGAGGGATCAATTTGTGTTAGAATGGCTTGGGCGAAAGCATTGGTCTTCAAGTCCTCATGTATAGTATCGATAACGTGGGAATCCATGGGCATGCCAAAGACATGTGTTGCTTGCAATCGTGTCGGTCCCAAGATTACTTGCTTTTGGTTATCAAAAACTGGCTCGCCAGGATGCGGTGCTAGGTATGAACGTCGTGATAATGCATCTGCTTTCCCTTGGTGCTTCCCCGGACGATATGTAATTTTGAAGTCGAAACGCGTGAGGAAGTGGGCCCACCGAGCTTGACGTCGATTTAACACACGAGCGTCCTGAAAGTAGGCAAGGTTTTTGTGGTCACTGAATACGGTTACTTGATGAGAGGATCCCTCTAGAAATAGCCTCCATTGCGTAAAAGAGTCCACTATTGCCAATAGCTCCTTATCATGAATTTCATAGTTGATTTCGGCGGCGTCAAACTTGCGTGAGTGAAAAGCCACAAGATGTAGCTTCTCATCATTACCCCGTTGTGACAGAATGCTCCCCAATGCGAAATCCAATGCATCAACTTCGATAATGAATGGTTTTTCCGGATCGACATGAACTAGAATTGGAGCTGATGTAAATGCCTTTTTAAGACTCTCGAAAGCCATGTCCACTTCTTCAGACCAAACGAACAATTGTCCCTTCCTGGTTAGCTGTGTGAGAGGCAAAACGAGCTTTGAGTAATCCTATATGAACTTACGGTAAAAATTGGCAAAGCCTAAAAAGCATTGCACATCTCGCACCGAACGTGGAGTTTGCCACTCTACCACAGTTTTGTCCTTAGCTGGGTCCATGGAGATGCCTTTCGAGGAAATGACATAGCCCAAAAATTCCACCTGGTTGCACCCAAAACTACATTTTTCTAGCTTTGCATAAAGACCATGTTCTCGAAGTCGTTTTAGTACTATCAGTACATGAGAATCATGCTCTTCTTGGGTCTTCGAATAAACCAGTAGATCATCCAAATAGATGATCAAACAAACATCCAAGAGATCTCGGAATATATCATTTGCCATGTGTTGGAAGACTGTTGGCGCATTAGTGAGGCCGAACAGCATGACCGTATATTCGAAGTGCCCATATTTGGTGCGAAACACGGTCTTCCATTCATCTCCTGGTCAGATCCGTACGAGGTTATAGGCTCCCCCCATAAGTCGATCTTCGTGAAGAACCTTGCACCATTGATTTGTTCTAAAAGACTTGAGATAAGGGGAAGTGCATACCTATTTCTAATTGTAACCTTATTCAAGCCACGGTAATCTACAACGAGACGAAGTGATCCATCCTTTTTCTTGACGAAGAAAATGGGTGCCCCGGCTGGAGATTTCAAATGCCGAATGAAACCATTTTCCAAATTCTTCTCTATATAGGTTCGTAGGACTTCTAGCTCGGTTGGTGACAAATTGTAGATCGGTCCCCATGGTGGCTCTTTCCCAGGTTGTAAATCGATGGGGCAATCATATAGTCGATGGTGAGGAAGCGTATTGGCTTGTACTTTATCGAACACATCGGCATAATGATGATACTTCTTTGGAAGTTGAACGGTGAACTCCTCTTTGATGGTGTCTGAGGGCTTTACTGATATTGCGAAGAGAAACATTTCTTCCTTGCGTCCTTCTTCCCGCAACTGATGTAGCGAAATGGTTGCAATCTCATGAGTAGACGCTCGGGTTTTTCGATACCGGATTTCTCTTGTTCTCCAATCTATGTCTAGGTTATGTAATTCGAACCATGGTAATCCTAAAACAATGGGGTGTTCTGGGATGCAAATTATATTAAATGATACTACACATGCTAGATTATCTAGGACAATATTAACGGGCTCTGACTCTTCTATGATATTTCCGGAAGCAATGGGACGACCATCAATGACTACTATAGAGGTTGGACACAGGAGTTTTCTGAGAGATATCTGATGAGCTTGGACAAAGTTCTTATGCATGAAGCAAGAATTAGCTCCAGAATCTAGAAGTGCTAAGACATGTACTGGAGGGGTACTTTTAGTACTAACACATTGCTAACTTGCTTAGAGGAAATTGAACCACTAATGGACTGCACAAATCTAGGGTTGTCCAACTAAACAACTCCTATTTTGGCTGGACTTAGTCGTTTAACTCTTCTTCTAACTGACTAAGGACATCAAATTTGTTCGCTAGATTTGGGCTATTAGTACTATTAGGACTATTAGATATCCCTATTGAAATAGACTCGGATTTAGTACAATCAGAACTAGCAACTATTTGGTTTACCTGCCTTCTTGGCCTATGGGGATAGTTTACCGCGATATGCCCTAGTCCACCGCAATAAAGACATAGTCGGTTTGCTTAGCGTCGTTGCTTCTCTTCTTCTAATAGTGGTCCACGACGACGTGTAGTATCAATTTCTATCAGAGTTGGAGTACTTACTAGCGGCGCATTATATGACTACCACTGAGGCGTAGGTAGGCTCAGATCTTGCCCTTGGCATCTGGAACTGACGTTTTGAACATCGTTCGAAGAGGCGATTGTCGCATCTCACTGCGCGAGAGATTGCTTCTGTTAAAGACTTTGGTTCTTCGAGAAAGGTCAAGAGTAAATCATTGACATCGTTACGTAGACTATAACGAAATTGCTCCATTAACGCTTGATCATCCCAGGGGATATCGAAGGTGAGTAGACGAAAACCTGCAGCGTATGCGGAGGCTGGACGATCGCCTTGACGTAGTCGTCGGATTTTGTTGATTGTTGTCCTTATGTTGTCAGTATCTCCAAAACAGGCTTTAAAGTCACTCATAAACTCTTCAAAATTGTTTAGTAATGGAGATTCTTTTTCTAACAGCGGAGTGAACCATGCCAACGCTAAGCCACTTAACAACATGCCTACTAAACCCACTTATGATGCTTCGGTGAGATATCGGGAAGGATGCATTTGAATAACTAGTCGTACCTGATTAAGGAACCCTCTAAACTGCGATCGCGTTCCATCGAATTTCACGGGAAGGCCGATCTTTGGTTCTTTATGAATCCCTTGTGTTCCAGGTCCTTGTTGTTGCATCGCTACGATGGTTGCTTCGAGTTGTTGCACGCGTAACGCAAGTTCCCCATGTTGTTGTTGCGTTTCCTGCTTTTCTAAGGAAATTTGTTGAAGATCCCCCAACAACCGTTGATTTTCTTGTTCCAAAGCAAGGGACTTCTCTTTCAAGCATTGCAACTCCTAGAAAACAGATTGATATTCTTGAGGACTAATAGTGGCCATGGGATGAGAGGAAAGAAGAATAAGAGATTAGTATGAAGGGAGGGAGACAGAGGGGGGAAAATCGGTTCAAACTGTCAGGATCAGTACTAAGAAAGAGAAGGAATTAATACTAAAAGATGAGGATTAGTACTAAGAGAGGTGTAGAACTCTCGAGAGAAGGAAAGAGTGAGCAAGAGAGAGAGAGAGAGAGAGAGAGAGAGAGAGAGAGAGAGAGAGAGAGAGAGAGAGAGAGAGAGAGAAGGGTGAGAGAATGATGATAGAAGATATATATTATGTGAAGAGAGTATACAATAGTAGCTAGGACGCTTAAGACTGTCGTTGAACCAATTTGTCGAAATAATGCCTTGTGCCTCCTTTTATAGTGTTCTCAGGAGTACTCCTGAAGTTTCTAGAATGTTCTAGAGATATCTGGAATATACATCGATTTTCTATAATAAAACATAAATAAAAATAATATTCTATGTATTACAATGTATGGTCTAATGGTCAAGAGCTCGACCCATGTAGTATAAGGTCATGGAGTCATGCCATATCATGACAACATGTCCCTATGGATGTGGTTCGACATTTGGGACCTTGAGATATCCTTACAAACCCTTGGATTCTAGCCATTGGCGTAGTCGGTCTAAGACTTGAATTGACATGTTTTCGTTTGTGGTTGTTTCCAAACTGATGTTGTTGTCGTTTGTGCCTATCAAAGAAAGCATGAATGCTTGAGTGCGTTGATGTGGTTGTTTCCTACGTTCAAAGAAAGCTTGACATTTTTGTGAGAATACTTTTTGTGTTCTGTTCGCGTGAAAACGTTAGTGTTTTTGTGAAACACAGAATGTAGTCGAAGGGGTGTTTGTGAAAAGATGGGCCATTTTACAAGAAGTTTTAATTAGAATCTGCTATTAATGGCTTTCAAATGATACAGAAACGTCACAATTATTATAGGCTAATAATGGCTCTTTAATATCCACCACTCGTAATGAATACTAAATGATTTGTTGGCCTATCCATTTATAGTTTGAAATGGACAGTGCCAAGAAGTAAGAATAACAATCTTGAGTATTTTTCTATTATACATTTGCCAAGTTTTTTTTTCTTTCTATTTACACTTTAAATGTCCTGTTGTCGACTTTACTAAGTGGTTGACAAATTGTCGATTTCGACTTCAAGTCCTAATGGATTTTTCGGCATTGCTCCTTGATAAGGTTTCATTCGGAATCCATTCACCCATTTCGGCATGATCTCCCCACCTAATGTACCAACTTGGAATGTACCATTCTTATTTTCCACAATCCAAAAAGGACAGGTGCATTGGATTCAGAGTTTACTCGACATCGAACCCATCTTCGTTTGGAATACTAAGATTGGCTTACCAACTTTGAACATTTTTGCTTTCTGTTGTCAGTGTCGGTCGACGAATGCCCTTTGTTAGTCTCTGCTTCTGTTCTAGGTTACACATGGCTTGGATCCGACTTTCTTCTAGCTATAACAAGCGTTCCTTCCGAACCCATTCAGACTGCTCTTCGTCAAGTTGTTCGGTGATTTGCACATGCAATGTCGGAACTTGAAATTCCACTGGCATTACCGCTTCCAAGCCGAATGCATCATTCTCTTGTACTTAGTATGGGATGCCCATAAGGCACTGTGCAGCTTCTAATCCCAATCGGTTCTATTCTCCTTAACTATTTTTCTCAAAATCATATGTAATGTCTTGTTAATTTATTCGGCCAACACATTGGCTTGAGGATAATACGAAGTACTCTTTTTATGTACGACGCCATAGTAATTTGATAATTCATGTACAATTCTGTTTATAAAATGAGTACCTTGATCACTTACTAGTTCAAATGGGCACCCAAATTGACACCATATGTTTTCATAGAGAAACTTTGTTGTTGACACTGTTGTATTATCTCGAAGAGCTTTGGCTTCGACCCACTTCATATAGTAGTCAGTGGCGACAATTATGTACCGATTGCTTGTTTGAATGGTCTGACAAAGTCGAGCCCCCATTTCTAAAATGGCTCCTATGGTAATACCGGTTGGTGCGGCATCCGATCTCTTTTGATTGGTTGTCCGGTCCACTGGCATAAATCGCATTATCGACAGTAGTCGACTGCATCCTTTGTGGTAGTCAATCACTATAGATCACTATTCCAATTTTTTCTAGCAACCATTTCCCCAACATAATGTCCTCTGACAATACCACAATGGGCCTCGCACAAAATTGCTTCCTTTTCAAATTGTCGAACCACGCGCTGCCATATGCCATCTACTCCCTTATGGTATAATGCATCATTTAACAAACAAAAATTCTGACTCCGAACCACCAGCCTCTTTCATTCATCAAGTGTCATTCCTTTTGGTGGAAATCCGGTACTAAGATATATTGTCATATCTGTAATTCATAAATTTGCCTTCTCTTCATCCATTTCATTGGACTTCATTGTGTCAACTCAAAAGAGTTGAGCGTTGTCGTGAAGATCTGTCACTACGCGCGGATTGCGAGGCGGAACCGTCGGGTTCTGGACCGAAAGGATTTGAAGTTGGCACAAGCTTTAGCGAGAAAGGAGAGATTGAAAGAGAGAGAGATTGAGATAAGATAGAACGCTTGATTTTAGATTGAGAGATATTAAGATTGAACTCTTGACTTTAGATTTGAATAACAAGGTATATCATCAAAAGGATAACGAATTTTCTTTTTAATATTAATTTTGATATAAAGTACAAAGCTCTTGATAAGAATTTTACATTACAAAATCCCCCTTTGATCTTTTTGATCCCCTCTTTTATAGATGCCCTCATGCATTTGAGGGTTCAAGACATGCATAAAATGCATGTTTGCCATTTGGCGCTCATGTATTACATGTGGTGCATGATAACCACGTCACTAATTATAGCTCTCATGTATGAGAAATTTACATGTAAACTTATAATGATAAAAATATTATTTTAAGAAAATGTTTTGGCTTAGTGGTAAGCTTATAGACTCTCAACTTGGAGGTGTAATGTTCAAATCCACACTTGCACTCCTTGTATATATATATGTATATTTATTTTTATATTTATCTGGTTCGCTGGATGCCGCCGGATTGCCGCCGGTTATCGTCGGTTGCCGGATTCCGGTTCGATCACTGGTTGCCGGATGCTGATTACCATTCGGTCACCGAATCCCAGATGTCGGTTACCATTTGGTCACCGAGTTCGGGTTTCGTTGCCAGATGCCGATTACGTTGTCGGTCCGATTTTGGTTGGGCAAAACCTTTGCAAGTAGCTAGGCCACACCCATCCATCCAATAACTTAGTTCAAGTCACCTTGAACTCTCGATGCTCCACACATAGACACAAAGATAATAGCTTTTGCTCTACCTTATATATGGTGAGATCCTTATTTCCTGTCTATGTGGGATATCTCATAGTTTTATTTTTCTCTTCTTCCTTCTCATACTTCACTCCCACATAACTTGTCACTGTCCGTTTTTTATGTTGTAAAGCACATTTGAAAGCTCTTAAAGACCTCCATCTTTTTGTACTAAGATATTAAACATACTTAAATTAGTATCTTCACCATTATTGTTTTATATGAATCACACTCGATTTCGTACGTTTTATTTGATTTTCACACCATTGCCGAAAATCTTCATGACAGCGTTGGGAAAATCATCCTTTACTCCTGCACCTGACTCTCCCGATTCCAGTCGACTCAGATAGTCGGTGACTGCATGTTGCACCCCTGGTCGGTGAATTATGTCGAATTCAAATTCTTGTAGCAACAATGTCCATCTGGCTATTTTTCCTGTTAATTCCTGTTTCGACACCAAGTAGAATAATGCCGAATGATCGACATGGAATGTGAATTTCCGACCAAACAAGTAATGTCGGAATTTATTAACGGTGTATATCATGTCGAGAGCCTCACGTTCGGTTGTTGATAACTTTCGACTCGTGTAGTACACTAGCTTGTACCAATTCGGTTCCGTTAGCTCCATTAAAGAACTTCCAATTGCTACATCTGATGCATTGACAAAGACATGAAAATCTTTCTCCCAATCGGGAGGTTGGGCGGCCGAAACCTTAGTTAGCATCTTCTTTAGACAGTCACATGCAACCTAGTCAGTTGTCATCCATTGAAAAGGCACTTTATGAACGACCATATGTGTCGCCACATAGGCTAAATACCAAATCATCCGACTGTGCCATCTGATCTGGCCCAAGAATCGACTGAGGGCTTTGCCATTTGTTAGAGGCGGAGTGTCCATTATTGCCTTCACCTTGTTACGATCGTTTGCAATACCTTCCCGACTGACAATATGGCTGAGCAGCGTACCGCTCGTCACTCCGAATGCACATTTAGCAAGATTGAGACTAAGTTGTCCTTGTCAACCATCCCAAACATAGTCAAAGATGTTCCATGTGATTGACTTTTCTGTTGTATACTGCAAAATCTATAAAAATTTCTTGAATTACTCTTTGAAATGTTGTCAGAGCTGTTTTTAAGCCGAACATCATGACTACTGCTATGAATACTCCCCATTCGGTGATGAATGCTATCTTTTCCTGATCATCTGGGTGCATCTAAACCTGATTAT
The DNA here is from genome assembly GCF_043228905.1 of Azolla caroliniana. Taxonomy (NCBI): domain Eukaryota; kingdom Viridiplantae; phylum Streptophyta; class Polypodiopsida; order Salviniales; family Salviniaceae; genus Azolla; species Azolla caroliniana. Next base: position 10,248,032 of record NW_028230441.1, on the reverse strand, counting down.
AGCCACTAAAACCATCTAGAAAACTGTATATTTTGTGGCCTACCACTGGATCTAGAATTCCGCTAGTAAATGGTAATGGAAAACCATTCGTTACCGTGGCCGCGTTTAGTTTTCTGTAATTGACACAGACCCTAATCTTTCCGTTTTTCTCGGGTACAACAACTATTGGACTTAACCAAGTTGCCTTTTTTACTAGACGACCGAAGTCGACCCTGAGTAGTTTCTTGATTTCCTCTTTCACTTTAACTACATAATTCGGATTCAATCTGTATCGATGTTGTACCACCTTCACATCTCTATGTAAATTGATTTGATGATGACAAAACATTGGATCTAACCCCTTCATATCTTCAAATGACCATGCAAACACATCTTTATACTGTCATAATAGGTCAGTCCTCTTAGCCTTTTCAGCTAACTCCATTTCCTTGGTGATCAAAATCATCTTTGGTTCAACATCCTTCTCGACTAAATTTAATTCTTCTAATGCCAATGCCTGAACTCTCTGGGATACTTGCATCTCCCTTTCCGTAGCTTCATGTTGGGGTCGTTCATTGTTTTGTCGTCGACAAGAATCTCTTGTTCTTTTGCGTCCTCACTGAAATATGGCGTGAGTGTTTGCATGATGTCAACTTCGAATAGTGGAATAATTTTTGGATTATCCTCAAAGTATTGTTCTTCTTCAGCATCATCCAACCCTTCCATCATGCTTACTGCTTCGGCATGGGATTGGTAAACATTGCCGGGTCATGTTGACCTTTTCTTGTGTCGACAACCAAATATTGTTCTTACCCTTTCGGAATGTCAAAGTGTTCTTGTTCCAATTTTGTTTAATGTTAGTAGTTTTTAGCCAAGGTCGACCTAATAACAATGGATATGCATCGGGTGCATCTAGATTAAGCACCATTGTTGAAATTTTAAAAGTGTGGCCTCCTATAATAATATCTAATTGTCGAAGTTTGTCGAAGTAGACCAAGTGGTCATACCGTGCTTACAAGCTTACAAGCTTCCAAGCTTCCAAGCTTATGGAGCTCTGGTCTTCCACTTAAGCAACAGGTATTCCTATGGAGATGCCTATTGGGTGTGCTCCTGATTGGGTCGAATCGTCAAAAGAGATTGATAGCCTCACCGTATTGTGCAAGATGTGGTAGATGATTGGAAACGGTGCCACACTTATTATGGACTTGCTCATTCACCAGAACATTTGTACAAAGACTAAGTGCATCTCTTTATCACAAATTTCCTGGCCGAAGGTTTGGCAAACACTTTTGGATATTTGGACAAATTACGTGCGCCCTATCCAACAATGCCTATTTTCTCCAATGGACACGATTTTGGGCACTCTGGATCATTTGGACAACCTGCAATAATAAGGTATTTGATGGAAACCAACTACATGAAGTTAGCTTCTTTAAGCAATCCCTCTAGCAATCTCTATTTGATTGTCTACAACTTAGAGACTGTCAAGGACACACTGAGTGCAGACTAGGGCGGAGCACAGATGATGGGGCTACGAGCGACGGATGAACTTGGAGCTAGATGGGACGAGGCTAGGAACTCTAGATGTTATGAGCAACATGCGGTCATGAAGACAGAAATAAAGATCAAGGAGACAAAGATGAGGCGAAACGAGAATACTAGATTGATGTGTCAATGACTGAGTTTGAATCCCTTGAAAGGGACCAAGGATGTTACAAGTATTTATACAATTTCCGAGATTGAATATCTCTAGAATATACTCGAGAAATATCTCAAGAATATACCCTTTTAGAATATACCACAGAATAATTCTATAATATACTAACGACTAGAATATTTCGAATGTACTATGCACTAGACTCTACAATATATACAATCAAATATGGATAGTTCACAAGAGTTTCCATATGGTTAACACAACACAAATGTACTGTGTGTGTTAAAAGTCAGAGGTTCGAGTCTAGAATGTGATATTATCCCCCCCTTTTACGCCGTCTTCCCAAACCAGTCATTGGCTTAAGGGGATACTGTTGATGAAAATCTCAAACCACCTGCAAAGTATTTTGTAAATTTCCTAGAGACATCACGATGCAAATTTACAATCTTTACTTTGAGTGCTTTTAAGCTCTTTAGTGTCTAATCGACACTTGTATTTTTTCTTTATTTTTTGTGGGTTTTCACCTCACTTTGAGGTTTCCCACTAGTAATAAAAGTGTTACAGAAAAATAAAAGGTTACATGTTGTATCTCCAACATGACCATATTAACCGCTGGTGCTTTGCCTTTATCTTTTGTTGGCCATTGGTTAGCATAGTGGCCATCCTTTCGGCAAATGTAACAAGTTGGCACCGATGAACCACTCGACTCACCAGGTTCATATTGAGGTTGACAAGCATCTTGAGATTCTTGTCCCTAGGAGTGTGTTGGAATCGTCAAGATCCTTTCGACTTCCGGTTATCATTGAATCGACGATTTGATGGGTGATTTTCATCATTACTTCTGTGATTAGTGGACCTTCTATCGTCTTGATATTGACCACCCCTATAAGGTTGCCGATTATTACTATCCCAACGGGGTGAGTAATTCCGTTCATTATTGTTCCGACTATCACGTTGATAGTTATCATGTCGATCATCTTCCTGACGATATCCATTATATTGGTCATCACACCGATAGTCATCGCGTTGATAATCATCTCTCCGATTATCATCCTTGCGAATCTCATTTTTGTGGCTATCATCGCATCGCTCTAATTGATACTGATCATCATATCTTGATCAATCATCTTCTTGCGACTAATGCCCGGACCGATTCCAATCCTCATGGACATTATTCTCAAGGTGAATCTGTCGAACTGGTACGACTGTCTTGTTAAGCAAATTAAACTTACATTGATCAACTGAATGAACCTTGGAATGGCAAATCGTACAATGAGTACATAAATTGCATTCCATCATTGAATGCCCAGTGTTGAGACAAGTGGTACATTGCACCGCTTGTCGGAACCGTAGCTCGGTAAATTTCTATGTAATGCTGACATATTCATACTATTATTAGTATGATCCATTGCTAAAGCTTTATGATTCCGAAAATTGAGCCACACTATAGTTGTTCAAAGAGGCTCACGTATTGCTTCCAAAAGGATATCCTTGAGCTCTTCTTCTAGAATCAGTCGTGAAATCCGGAGTTGTAAATTTTGAAACCGAATCACGAATTTTGACACCGTTTCATGAGGCTCCTAATATGCTGCATAAAATTGGTTAATTAGATCCATCAGTGGGATCTATCGATGAAATAATTGGGTAAACTTTGCAGTTAATTGTTCGAATGAGTCCAACGCCTTTGGCTTGTTCTGGGCATACCAATTCGTTGACAGACTATCAAGCGATAATACGAACTCAACGATTTTTTATTTTTCTTTGGCTGCAGTTGACAGTCGTTGTGCCACATGGTTCACCTCCCATGTCGTCCGAAAATCACACACATGCGCTTCCTCATCGGCTCCATTCCAATACTTTGAGTAAGGGTAAGGCATATTGTCCTATTCCCAAATGTCATAAAAAGAACTATGTTCGGACTACTCCTCGTTCGAATGACTATCAATTAAATCAGGAATTGCACTCCACTCCCCCTCAACTTCTTGTTGAGTCTGATTGATAGGTATTGAATCGTCAACACTCCCACCTGCTACATGTTGAGTCTTCGATAGTGTGTGTGGTCTTTTTCGGCCTGCAAATGTATCCGGACTAGACGACATCCATTCCCCTTGATCGCTACCTATAGCAGATGTAACCGGGCGTGCCAAAATATTGTGTTGATTTGCCAACAACCGACTGTTGTAACCGACAAGCACAATAGGTCGAACGTTCTATCAAGATGATTGTGGTGGGAAATTGGATGACTAGTAACAGTCTATGCTTACACTTGTTCTACAGAGCCCTATTCTATTTACTTAGTAGCCGTGATCAACTATTATTCTTAATATAATTAATTAGTAGACACTGGATCAGATTTCAACACAGATAGCAATACCGAATAGTAAGAATACAATTGGCAGAGATATACTCTAATTACTAGCTTATATTCATTAAAAAAATAGAATGAGAGGATTACAATGCTCTCGGTCCCTTTTTATAGGTGATCCAAGAGTCTCTCTTCAAGATTTACACTTGCCGTGTTTGGCAAGACTACAACAAAACTTTTGTAAGTAACTCTACTATTTTTCCTACTTGGAAAAATATATATTAATTCATTTCTAACTCATCGATCCGACTCCGACACTTTCATACTTGTTCAACTCCTAACCTTGTCGACTCCGACTCTGGTAGTTGACCGACTAACATCGACTCTACGTCATTGTCTATAGGCAAGTGCGCTAAGTTAACCCCACGATATTGTGACCCATTTGAAATCCTTAAGCGAGTTGGATCATCTGCTTATCACCTTGCCTTACCCCGTAACGTTGGTATTCATCATGTTTTTTCACACCAGTCGTCTAAAACCATTTTTAGGCTTTAGGGATAACACCATCACAATCGAAGATCTTGTAACATTAAATTTTTCTTACAAACCTCATGTTCCTAAACGAATTCTTGATTCTCGTACTAAACTTTTACATTCTAAAGAGATTAAGCTATTCAAGATCAACTGGATGGATACACCTATTGATGATGCCACATGGGAATGCGAGCATACTCTTAAGGCACAATTCCTCACTTTATATTGCAAGAGTGCAATCTTTTGAAGTAGGGGAATATGTTATGTACACATAACATAGGTGAGGGTAGGTCACTAATATATACATAAGTGAAGGGTATGTTCACTAATGTTAAAAAGGGGATTAATGTGATTGGATAGAAGGAATGGTTGCTGATAAGATGGAACGAGGATGGGGGGCCTGCTCAGCCCAAGCAACCGAACTTCATATATTTTGGGCGGATCAGGAGAACAGGTGGAAAGAAGGCAAGGTATTTTATAAGCTCGATGAGGACAGAGTCACAACCATTTGAGAGGAGCTTGCGAATGACTACCGGTCCTTGGCCCAACTCCACTCCATAGAAATAACAAAACTATTAGAGGAGTTCTGGGACGATCAACTTCAGTTCACACTGGAACTGGAAGCTTACGAAGCCGAATGAGGGCAGACGTAGAAAGAGCATGAGAAAGGCGAGGAACCGGAGCACATTCAACTCCTTGACAGTGAATTGAGCGGATAGTCCCAGGACAATCCGACAACGCAACCCCCATACCCCCCCCCCCCATTAACACTGAACCAGTTGAGGCAATCGATGATTAGCCAGTTGTCACTCACTGAGATGTCGCCACCCAACAACGAGACGAACAAGGCCATCACGCCAAATCACCCCAGCCACTACCTCAGGAGAATCCACAGAACAAAGGGATTAGTGGAGGAAAGACCGAGGTGACGACGATAGCCACAGAGCAAACAACGCATGCCTCGACCCCACCCGATGACACCACCATTGGTAGCGACGAGTCGGCTCAACATGAGCCAAACATTTTGCATATGTTTTACGATGCCTAGCCGACACATAGGGTCCGACCATGCAATGCATTGTCCCACATGCATGCCATGTGTTGGCCAGTCAAGACAACGCACATGTGAAAAGGCTAAAGGACGGTTACCGGCCTAATTGAAGATGGGTGGGGCCAGACAGGGAGTGAAGAGGAAAAGTAAAACGGTGCAAAACATTATTAGTAGTAACGATTCACGTTCTAAATGTAACCGTCCATGCTCCCTATAAAAAAGGGACATGGGAATGATGTAAAAAGGGAATCGGTTGTAACAGTGTATTAAGTCGTGCCTTATAATAGAAATTTGTCTTGCTTATACTTTGTCTCTGTCTCTGTGTCGAGAGTTTCATCTGTGTCGAGCTTTCTTTAATTATTCTGTATATCGTGCACATAACCAATCGATTGTAGCCGGCTCGGTCTGAGTCTCCACAAACTCCACAATCATAGACTACAGTAACTCGATTCGTAACCATGTAGGTAACTGTACCTGTACGTGTTTTTGGGTTCCTCTAAGGCAGAGAACTTGTCTACACCTTTGTCTCCCTACCACAAGACCTTGAGCCGGATACCGAAGGAACAAGTATCCGGCACCGTGTTACTCTAAGCCGGTAACACTTTATGTTGAGTTTTATAAATATTTGTTTTATTTGTTGTGCACTAATATATCTATCGCAAAATCTTGATTTTTTTGGAGTACATGGCTCAATTAGCACATTCTTCTATAAAAAAGGAAGATTATAACATGTTCCAATTTATTAAGCAAAAACACTCGGCTTTTGGCAAACGCAAAGAAACGTCGAGGAGCAAGAAAAACTATGAAAGAAGTTAGAACCTTGGAGTTTTCCTTTACTTTCCTCTAATAACACCCATAGGGTTTTTGTTATTTCCCGAAATGGGATTGATTTCCTTGATTACCCTTCCAAAAAGCGAGAGAAAGGGGATGTGTTGGCCATACATAACTCTTCACGGATTGTTGGGTTGTGGGGTCAGTAGGCAACTCAAAGAGCCGATGGGAGTGGGTTAAGGAAGGGGCAGGAGATGCGCACAATCCGGAGGCACGAGAGAAAGTGTGGAGCAATTGGGGAGAGGACGAAGGGACAAATGGAGGAAGGAAGAAAATGCAACACGAAACGAAAGGGGCGGATGGAATGAGTGAGTGATTTATAGGATCCTCCTCCCAAACTTCACTTTACATACTATAAGAAGCAAGTGGAAAACGATTTGGAGCCGTCGATTTGGAAACCTGATCGGACGGTCCAAGTGTAGCAAACATTGCATTCTCCTCTATCTCCACGTATAAAGCCAGTAGAAGGTTCCAGAAATTCCTTCTCTTCGCCCTCGTCTCTCTCTCTCTCTCTCTCTCTCTCTCTCTCTCTCTCTCGTTCTCGTTCTCGTTCCTCCGTCTCCTCTCCTTCGTCTGTTTCACAGCTAGGGTTTGCATCTTCGACGATTTGCGCTACCTCCTCGCGTTATGGTAACTTCCTTCTTCTTCTCCTCCCTCTCTCCCTCCCGCTACTTCTCCGTTTCCGTCTCTTTTGTTTCTCCCATTCTGACTTGATTCCTAGACGCTTTGCTTCTCTGAAACAGAAGGCTGATCTCTTCTTTTTTCATGAATTTGCCTTCTCAAAGAAAAACTTTTGACGCTTGCTTAGAACCATCTACTACTTGATGTAGTCATCCCTCATTCTAAACTTGAGGGATTATCGTTGTGCCTATCTCCGAAATTAGACATTTTTTGTTGCTGTATGTGTTTAACTTAATCCTCACAGGCTGATCGTGTCCTTTATGAAATTGACTCGCTTATTCATGGCCTTTAGTGTATTATTTGAAGTTTGGCTTTTTAGTTGCGATATGTTTTACTCTTCCTGATGATTCCAGTTAGCCTTTTATGCATTTTAGCTGTAAGAATTTGCCTTTGTATAAAGTTGGCTATATTCATAGATTGACAAAGGTAAGCCTCACCATCGAATATAAGCATGAAATTATTCGGAAGGAATAATGTTTCTCGTCTTGCAGAGTATATGGTCTAGGTATAATCCTATTCGTACAATCGCCACGTAAACTGTTTCATAGATTTTGAATAAATTAGGCTAATTTTGTTCTCATATATATATGGAAAATGTTAGTTTCTTTCAAGATATTAACCAGGAATTGACTGTTTCGGTTTAAATGAAATTAATTGGTCATGATGACCATGTATTAGCTGACAGATTCTTCTTTTTGTTATTGTTACAGGCGTATGCATCATCGCAGCGGAGAAGCAGGTTTGTCCTCTTTATTCGTCCTCTTTTTTTATGTCATTTTAGGAGATTCTTGGATCAAAGATGAGATTGTAGTACTTATTGATCTTAGAGCAAGTAGGTTACTTCGAAGATCTCTTAGATTAAAGTTTAGATTGTAGGATTAAAGATGAGATTGTAGGAGTTCTCAACCTTAGAGTATGCCTTTGACTTGATCGTAGGGTAATAGATTACACTAGAGATCTCTTGGATTAAAATATAGAAATTCTCGATCTTTGGGTATGCGTTTGCTTGATTTCCTAGTCCTCGTATTGTTCTCATTGGTGGATCTGTGTGGTTTATGATAAATTAATTTTATGAAGATTTCCTGCATGAGTCCTACAGGTTATCTACTTGTACTCTTTAGGTAGCTTCCAAATTTTAAGGGTCTATTGAAACTTAAGTATATATCTATAAGTGGATTTTTATAAAAAGCAAGACAGGTTGTGGCTGATGGTTTCTCGTGTTCAAATAATTTCTCAGGAATAATGAAAAATAAATATCTTCAGAATCCTTCATTATGATTTTTCTGACAATATGGGGATCAGTGGAAAATATGTTATTGCATCGTGTCTTTTGCATAGGTTGGATATTGCATGGTCTAATGAGTTCTGCTGTTATGATCTTCATACTAGTTATGGAAACACATTCAGTGGTTGTATATTAGAACTGTAGGATATTAATAGATTTCTTATTAGTAAATAATATCCCTGTACTGTTTGAGTTTCTTGTGGAAAAACGTTTTGACTATTTTGTATAAATTTGATTGTGCTCCCTTCCACCAGGTATGATTATAGTCCATCATCAAGGTATCGCTCTCGCTCTCGCTCCAATTCAAGATCTCGAAGCAGAAGTCCTGAAAGGTAATTATTCTGTGGAATGTAGTTTGTGCATTGATTCCGTCTTCTTGCTAATGGAGTATTTATTCATTGTGCAGTGATGAAACCTCCCTCAATCCTGGTAATAATTTGTATATTACTGGCCTTTCTTCACGGGTGACCGAAAAAGACCTTATTGATCACTGTTCAACTGAGGGAAAGGTGAATATATAGGTGTCTGGGGATGGTTAATTTTGTTTTCTTTCAATATTTTTCTTAATCTGATTGATTCGTATCATGTTTTCAGGTGGTTGAATGCCACTTGGTGGTAGATCCAAGAACCAAAGAATCGCGTGGGTTTGGTTTTGTTACAATGGAATCACTTGAAGGTGCGGACCGATGTATCAAGCATTTAAATAAGTCCATACTAGAAGGGCGAGTGATAACTGTGGAAAAAGTAAGTTGGTTCTATTCTTATGAACCTTTCCATTTGATATTATTGTTCGTCTTTGTATCATGTGGCATAACCAGTTTAGATATTTTGACAAAGCGACATTAGAAGAGCATGTTTAGATATTTTGACAAAGTGACATTAGAAGAGCATTGATATTATTATTCTAAAAGCTTTCCATCTGTAACTAATAATTAGGAATCATGTTAATGAATGGGAGTTGTATGCTGTGTCTGTCTAGATGGTCGTCTTTGCGTCATGTGGTATGACCAGTCTATAGATGTTTTTACAAATTGCTGTTGGAACCATTGATTGTTGAAGTGTCGTAAACTTTAGATCTGATAGTTTTGTGTTGATTATCCATACTCAGCTCGACTTGTCATTTTACTCAAAATTCAATCTCAAAGACAGCTACGTCGCTGTGCCACCAACATCAACTTTCACAACTTGGTTCAAGATGTGATCGGTTACTATGAAACCTGTAAAAATAACATTATTTGAGAAGTTTCGACTACGGAACATCATTCTTGATGTCATCATTTCTTGTTTATATTATGCATGCAATGCAGCATTCAAACATCAAAACTTCTCAGCAAATAAAAGAAAGGTTTGAGTTGATCTTGGATTGTGACCCACATCAAGTAGACTGAATTTCACTGATTGCAATTTCTACTATTTTAACCTAAGCCTATTTATATGTATAAGATGTTCGTGCTTCCACCACAGTGCTAATGAAACTTTCTTGATCTGATTTTTATTTTTTGTGTCACAGGCAAGGCGGAAAAGAGCAAGAACCCCCACACCAGGGAAGTACTTAGGAGTACGGACGACCAGGGGCTCATGTGAGTAATTCTACAATTCGCAGAGGACAATGCATTTGAAATTTGTGCAATATTTCAAAGAATTAATCATTAATCATTGGAGCCTTGAAATCATTATGAAATTATTAAGTGAAATATAATTTGTGCAATGAACTAACTATTTTTAATCCTACAACCTGTTTCGCTTTTTGGCAGCATCATATGATTATGAAAGGAGGCGATCTCCTAATTATTCTCCTTACCGTTCTTCTCGGGATTATTCACCTGATTATTCTCCGTACAGAAGCAGGAGCAGGAGTAGATATAGGGGTAGATCCCGTTCCCCTCAATATTCTCCTTATAGATATGGAGGTCATTACAGGGATAGATCTCCATCCCCATATAGGTATAGTAGGAGGAATAGAGATAGAGATCGATCACCATCTTCTGATTACTCTCCAAGGCGAGAGGACAGAGGAAGGTCTCCATCGCCTCTATATTCTTCATATAGAGGGAGGAGATATCGTTCTCCATCTCGGTCACCGACCCCTACCTATTCATATCGAAGTGGGCGGAGATACCGATCTCCTTCAAGAACCCCTGTTCGCAGATACATATCTCGGTCAAGGTCCAGAAGTGTCTCTCCTTATTATAGATAAAAATAAGTATAGTAGAGTAAAAACGGTATGACCTTAAAATGGATAAGTCAAATTGGATTAAACATTTGTGCTGTACAAATATATATACACCATTCAGTGGTGGCATCTGATCTGGACTTTTTAGTAGAGGGTTTTTAAAGGCATTGCATTTTAATTTCAGGTCTATGGATTGTTGACCATGTGTTAATGATTTCTTGAATGGAAGAGGTTAGCATTTGCTTTGATTATTGGGATGTATCAAGATAGATGTTACTTGGTATTAATGAGGTTGTGGGATTGATCAAAAGGGTCTCTAGAGCTTCTTAGATGACAGTTTTTGTGTATTTAGTAGTGAATATGTTATGTTCAAATCCCTGAGGGTTCTAATATTGATTGATATTATTTATGATGGTGTTAAAACTTACGAACGTGAACCTGTATCATATTCATAATATTGAAGTATCTGCCTTTGAAGAAGAGGATAGGTATATAGCCTGTAGGCTGTAAGGTGATGGCTCTGTGCACGTGGATCGGTATAAATTGAGCAGGGTGGGTAAGTGCATGTCCACCTAAAGGAATGCCTACTCTATAAAGGCAAGGGCCAAAAATGCACTCGGGTTGAAAAAGAAATGCTAAAAGCACTCCTACCTCCTAATCTAGAAGATAAGATGATTTGGGAGAGGGCGTTACTCATATAACTCCCTTCACATCTTTAAGAAGAGATCTAATGATTGGCACTACCCTTGACATTCGAAGTCATAAATTCTGTAGAATGAAGGCACAATCGTTACAATTCTGAAGTGTATAACCGTGTGTTTTCTGGTAACCAAGATGATTTGGGAGAGGGCGTTACTCATATAAGTCCCTTCACATCTATAAGAAGAGATCTAATGATTGGCACTAGATTTTACCCCCGACTTTTGAAAGTCTAATTCTGTAGTAATGGTTTCCCAGCGACTACATGGACAATGTGTGGCATGTGTTCTGAGTCATAAATTTTGAACATCTCATCCAATATAGTCTATGTACATACATATATGGGCCTTTTTTATTGCATGATTGATTGTTTGGTGGTGGAATAATTAGTGTTGGGAGTTACCATCAACGTAATAGAAATGAGCACTTTGGTGATAATGGAGGATTTGGGACATTGGAAATATCATCTCTAATAGGAGATTGGAATTTGGGATCAACAAGTAAATGCATTCCTAAGAGTGGATTAAGCTTTTTGCATAACCAACTAAGAGAATGCAGAATAGAGGGGGAAAATAAATAATGTGTAATTGCATCAAATGTGTACAAATTTTTTCTATGGATCAGTCCAAGACATTGTAGTGTAGTCAAAAGAGTTTAAACTCAGGTGCAGCGCCGCTACCATTATCATCAGTGGACACACCTAACGAGCTCAGGCTGCCCTTAGAGAGGTTGTGATTGGTGCCTAGTGAAAATTGAAGTGGGATTTCAGGCGGAGTCACACACCTAACAAGCGCCCAATTTACACCCCGAAAGAATGGATGTTGCTTGATTTCAGTGGCCCCTTTCACAGCCCCAAATCTCTTCCTAGGATCCTTAACCAACAGTCTCTTGATGAGATCTTGTGCTTCCATATAACAACTAGTGTCGCCTTGGAGATTCGTGGAATATTGAGCAAGACTTTCGTCTGTGGCCGTACTCGCTCCCAATGTAGGGAACTTAAGCAACTGTGTCACGACATTTGTAAGCGTGGCTTCGTTATCGGGGCCTTTGAATGGCGTGCGTCCGTGGAGAAGCTCATAAAGGAAGATGCCCAATGTCCACCAATCCACAGCTGCACCATGGCCTTCACCTAAGATGATCTCAGGTGCGAGGTACTCATGTGTCCCCACAAACGACATTGACCTCACGGAAGTTGGCTCCGCGAGAAGCTCAGGGGCATTGTTTCTACTGCTATTGGTATTGGTTTTGATGAGGTGTTGGGGTTGGGCATGATGTTGGCGGCGGGGGCGGCAGCCAACGAAATATGGGACAAGACAGTTCCGGATTGGAAGGCAAGATGTGATGGGATGGATGCTACAAGGCGACACAACGCTGCACCGAAGAGGGGTATCTATACAAGAAGTTGGGCGTCCCCCGGTGGAGCTACATAGACCAAAATTGGCACCATGTCCATGTGGAGGGGTGGATGCCCATCCGTTGTCCAGCCCGACCCCGACACTGCCAACATAACTGTTGCCCCTCACAATTGATGTGGTCGCAATGGCCGGATCCACATTGCATTTAAGCGAGAGATCGAAGTCGGACAGCATTATATGCCCATCTTCACGCACAAGAACGTTCTCCGGCTTCAGGTCCCGATAAACGACGCCCATCATGTGTAGATACTCGAGAGCCATGAGCACCTCCACCGCATAAAACCTACACAAAAGGACAATGAACTCTAATTGATTTGATGATGATCTCTGGAAGCCTGTTCCAAGTGTATTAGTGTATGGATCTACCTACCCTAAGTCTTCATTAACCCTAAATGTTCTATACTCAAGATAAGAATGGCAAAGACAACCCCCACCTTACGGCACTGCGTGTGAACCGTTTCCCTGGTTGAAGCTGTCGGAGGACATGGAGGTCCCCGCCGGGGCAGAACTCCATGACAAGGCAAGACTGTCGTCCATCGTCGATGTGTGCATAGAGCGTGGGAAGGAAGGGGTGATCGAGGATCTCGAGGATCTCGCGCTCCGTCTGTGCCCGATGAAGCTTGTTCCGCTTCGCCAGGGCCTGCTTATCCACGATTTTCATGGCATAGTATAAGCCAGTGCCAATGTCAGAGGTGCTGGTGCCAGGAAGCCCTTCTTCTACCTTCAGGAGTTCTGTCAAGTAGACTCTGCCAATGTCACCGCTCCCGAGGCGTTGCAAGAACCGGAAATGATGGAGGCCGATAGTGCCTCCGGAGGAGATCACGCTTCGGATGGCTGCCCATGCCGCGTCTTGTGCTTTGTGAGGCTTGTTGCCGATCGGCCTTGGCCAGCATGACACCCCTGATCTTGATCTTGATCTCGTCCCACCGCCTTCGCCTTCACCGCCTTCATCATCACCATCATTGCTCATGCTTTCCGACTGTGGCATCTCCATCTCCACACTATCCACAGCTGTGGTTGCGATTTCCACTCCGTCAGATTGGAGATGCATTGAACTTAGAACAGAATTTCCATGGGATTGTTCTGGTTGTCCGAGTTGCTGCATCCCGGCATTGTCGTCAGATCCGTACTCTGTTTCCTCGACATAGAAGTCTTCGGGGATCCCCGACGACCAAGTCTCGTCGCTGGTGTCGTCTTCGCGGTAGTGGTAGTGGTAGTGGTCATCATAATGGTGGGCACACTGATGCACATGGTTTCCATGGTGATGGTCAGTGATCACAGGTACAACACCATCCACATCATGGCTTCCTATGGGGTCAACATGGGCAGGGGGATGATGATGATGATGATGATGGATCATTGGGGGTGCATCAAGTGGGTGTGTGGCTGCCTGCAGCAAAAATCAATCTAAGGAGGAGGAGGGGAAGAAAGAGAAGATTATTGTACTGTAACCAGAAGCAAGAAAGAGTGAGCAAGAGAGAAATGAGGCACAGCAGGAGGAGGGAGCAGGCAGAGAGAGTGTGGGTCCACTGCCCTCCTCCTCTTCTTCTTCTTCTTCTTCTTACAAACAAACATGTGCACATCAGACATTGTGTCTATACTATATAGTCTTTTTGCTGCCTATAACTATATAGCCTTTTTAGTAGTAGTAGTACATATACATATATGATATATGTGTGTAATACACACACTATTGGGCCTATTCAAGTTTTGCTTATCCGGCCCCTGGTCGAACCCCACTGCACCATCCCTCCGGTTTCGAGAATCTCGGCTTTGACATTTGTACTACATATCTATTTCTTATATGTATACGTGTGTGTGTGTGTGTGTGTGCTTGGGGCTTTATTCCCATTCTGTGTATGCGTTTTACATCCACGTAATGGCCATCATAGAATGCTATTTCTAGTAAACTCCACACGCATCGAAAGATGCCTTGAAGTTACGCTTGTGAAGTTGGTTGGGACCATTGAGAGCTTGACCCGGGGAAGACAATTCATCTAGAAAGTGTCACTGGAGTTTATTGTTTTGAAGTCGCCTCTTCAAGTTGGGTTCATTCTACAAGTTTGTGTGGACTTGCTCCACAAGGAGGAACGCAATTCTCTATCAAAGGTATCCAATTATATTAACGTAGGTGACCATGTAATTTTTTTATGTATGAACCAAGGTTTGTGTGTATTCATGCATAGGGATCATTTAATCGACAGGGACGAGGCTTGATTGTGGGGGTTCGTACACAAAACGCTTCTTGATCATTCTAGGAACGAGACATTCAATTAGTCTACGCTCAAAAGCTTGAAATGTTATCCCAACCATCAATAAGGTTTACAACACGACCTAAGAAAGAGTCACCAATTGGTTCGTAGTGCTTCCTAGTGCTCAAGAATTTTCGTGAAGAAAATTTGTAAGCCCAAGCCACCTTTGTAAATTTTTGGAATGTTGGGTGTTTTCTCAAACTTACACCTATCCTTAATTTAACACTATGACTACATCTTACGCTTTTCATAATAGGCTCACCCCTAACAATCGGCAACGGTTCGGTTTGAACCGAACCGAACCGCGAAACCACGGCTTAATGGTTTGGTTCAGGTTCAAGTTCGGGTTTTTTTAATGGTTTGGTTCGGTTTCAACAGTTAGAAACTACAGTTTAAACGATTTAACGACTTCTTCTTTTTTTTAATTGTTAAAAAAATTAAAAAGTTGTTTTTAAACAATCTTATCATTTTCATGCCTTATTCTCACATTTTAGGAAAATCTTTAAATTTGTAAAAATTAAAATAATGAAATTTTTTAAATTTAAATTTGAGCTAAGCTGAAAATCGAAACCGAACCACAAAACCATAGTTTTATCAGTTTAATGGCTTAACGGTTTGAAAAAAAAAGTAATGTTTCGGTTTAACAATTTCGTGGTTCGGTTCGGTTCGATTCTGGTTTCAAAAAATTTAAACAATTCGGTTTGGACCCTCTTGAACCAAACCGTTGCCGATTGTTACTCACCCCCTCCCTTACCTCTATCAATGTGTCGCCCTCAATTGGACACTTGACGTTTTCTTTCCATTTCTCAATATTATATCTAGACCCTTTTCTTTTTAAAAGAGTGAAGTCGTGGAGGGCTCTCACATTGTGTTCTTGAATGTGTTGGGCGCAATGCACATTGCTTAAGACTTCAAACAAAACCAACTTGTCAATGTTGAATGCATTTGTTATAAGTTCATTCCATTGGCAAATAAAAAACCAAGAATTGTGGTTGTCTCAAATGAATACATAAATATTTGAAATTAAAGGATAATTAGAGATATAATGGAATCAACATTATATTTATGTAAGCATTGATGTTTTCTGTAAGTTTCCATCCAACTTTCACATGGAAACATGGGTGAAATGTGTGGTTTAGCTAAGTATGTTGTTCAACTTAGTATTGTGAAAGCTTGAGTTCAAAATGTATCTATATGTTTTTGGTGCACCTAAATAGCTGGAGATATATAATATTCACCTACATCTATCATGAGCTCTATTCTAATGTTGGTTGCCCAATGCGTTACTAACCCATATGGTAGTGAGAAAGATGTTGCTATACTTGGTCTTTAACGTCTTTAACCAAGTTGGTTAAGATATCAAGCTCAATACACACATGTGCTCCTAGATTTAAAGCTTGCACAAGCTTGTGTTTTTATTCATCAAACAATATGTCAAGAGACTACACTCCGTATTTTACCAACTTGTAGGCAACCCTTGATCAAAACTCAGCACACCAATTCTATTTGTTTCCCCCGTTATGAGTGGGAGCTTGTTTGAAGAATGGTCTTTAGCATTAATAGGTTTATAAGCAATCTATGTGGATATACATGTATTTTGAAATTAAGGGCATGTGTATGGAAATCTTTCTTAATTCATATGTAGGAATAACTAACAATTGTCCTTTTTTTATAAAGCCATACTTTTTCATGTCCTTGATCATATGGAAAGGGTGCATTTTCTCTCCTAATATTTACATGTTAGTTAATAGTAAAATATGTCTTCCTATTCCAATTATTTGGCAAGAGTTGTTGACATTAACTAAACCTTTATTGTACACAAAACATGAATGCCATAAATTTAAATTAATCACAAGAATCCGACATATGTCTTTCATGAAAGGTCTATGTCAGAATTGAGAAAGTAGAAAGTGCCACTTATAAATCTGAATGTATCCTCTAAATGTTCCAGGTTTTGGGTTTTGGTTCATTCAAATATCATCTAATTATAGCCCTTAGTATGCAATATGATTTACATGAAATTATAGCCATGTGTGGGCCAAAATATAACTCTCCGTCTTTGGTAGTCCCTCTTATATTGTTAAAACTTAAAAGTAATATCTACATTATTGTGAAATCAAGGTTGCATTTTCCACAATCACAAGATATGGAGGTTATGGTGTACTTATGATGTTAATAATTTGTGTTTTGCTTCATGAATAAAGCTAAAGTTAGTGCACTCATTGAATGAACATTAAGACGAGATTGCAGGTACAAATTAAACAAATATTGAGATGAGACCATGAATGATGATAGTACATTATCAACATGTTGGCAATTATATGTTAGGAATGTTATGACTACCTTATTTCTTCAAACACATATGTATGATTAAAATTGGGACTCTTTATCTCGTGTAATTGGTTGGAGTTCAAATAAAGCTTCAAGAGTGGGCCATTCTCAGTCAATGGCATCAGCTTGGACTTGATCTCATGTTTCTCCTTTTGGTTCATAAGTTCCACTAATAATGCCCTCATGATGCTCCTTAAATTTCATTGAGTTATGTAAGCATTAGGGCACCACTCACATGAGGGCGACCTTTCTAGATGGTCCTACCCCATTTAATTGGTGTGCCATATACATATGTATCAACCTTTACTTTATAGAACTCTATAATGGCATTCATTATAACTCCCCAATTTAGTTGGCTTCTTGTGCATGGTCGTGATTGTGGGCATAAAGGCACGTCGCTTTGCTTCGAGTATAAATGTGAAATGGGAAAAGGGTCATGAAGACAAGTCCATACATGTTTATGTTGGGCCATCCACAATGTAAATTCTTTTATGCCATTCTCGCCATCCCACTATAGTTCAAGACATAACTATCACGTGTTACCACAAGTGACATGTGCACAACATCTTGCAAATCTCCTTAAAGCTAACAAACTCTAAATGGAGACCATGAGGCCACCATAATGTGAGTACATTATGCCAATTCTGTCTTGCCATATGGATTATAACCAATGGCCAACACAATTATGCTATCCCTATAGAGAAATAGATAATAAAGTTTTTGATGGAACAATCTAGGCAATAACACTTATGTCATTCCTACTAATAACTATATTATATTAAAATGTCAACGCAACCCATGACATGTCATGAACATAATGCAAACACTATTAAATTCAAGGTTGTACAAATGATGGGGCATACCCTGTAGGGTTTGAGTGGAGGTCAAACAAAACAAAACCATGAGGTCATCAAATATGAACTACACAAGGTTCATTTTTGTAGTTTCAACGATGTTATACATGTTTATTTGAGGGTGTTGTAGCTAACGTGCACTTTTATTTGAGATTCACGTCGATGAAACCTTGAGGTCACCATAAGCTTTAAAGCCCCCTGAACATCATTGTGCATGAAGCAATAGATTTTAGTTTTGGATGTGAAAGTATTGTATACCATAGATGCAAGTGTACGATCGATTAGGTGATGATTAGAAGGTATACCATACATGCATAGATCTATTTAAGACCTAACTTGAGTCAAACCTTGGAAGCCATGGTCAATATTGATGATCCGTGATCATCTTCACACTCTTGAAACCATCTTCGTTCAAATTTCTTGAAACAATATAACTTTGTACCAAACTTTGTTCCTTTGCAATTGTAATAACTTTTGTATTTGCAAATGAGCTATCTAGAACATTGAACCAACTTAATCATTTGAAAGGAACTTAGGATATAGTGGATGTTAGCCATGATGGTGCAGTAGGGGAACATGGTGTATGCCCAACTACATGTTCGGCATCCCTTGGAAAAATCAAGGAGTATGAACTCAAGTTCCCATTATTGTACATTGACTACTCTCACCCTTGGAATGCAACATGCTACAATAGGGATACTTCTATAGCTTTATTAGGTCCATTCACATGAACATCGTAAGGTTCCCCTTCATATATTGTCGTGCTCCCGTGCTTATCTTGTGTGTCATCTTTACACATTCCATGTTGGTGAGAGCACACTCTTTGTTGCATCAACACCATAAGACAAATGATGGTGTGTTGTTTGGTAAAAACAAGCAAGTTATTGAATGATTGACTACTTTTCATTGTGTATCTTCAACTGTTTGTTAACTTTTTTGGTAAGCGATACAAGTAATGCTGCTGATTGTGATTTTTCTTGCAAAGGAGACTATGATGATTGGGGAATCAAAAGTTGACAAACAACACATTTCCTAATATGAGTGGGTAAGTAACCTAGGTATCCTGATGTTGACCTTAAATAGACAATTCCTTCACTGTAAGGACCACACTCTAACAAAGATATGAAATGAAAATGGTTGTCTATGTCAAGCTCTAATTGCGTAAACTTACAAAATACATCTTGATGTGAATAAACTCATTGCACTACACAACCTAATGAGATTATTTTAATGTCTATTACATTATTCATGGAATGAATTATCTTGCACCTTTTATGACACATTTTCTTAAGAGTTTATTTCATGGCTATATTATTTTCTATCGAGCTCTTCGAGGTGCTAGATTTGTCAACCCACACCTATTGGTTACTCAACTTATAACTAGGTTTTGTATGTGTTATTGCATTTAAATTACATGTGTTCAACGTAGCTGGGAAACACTTTGCGCCATGACTCATCTACGTTAAGCTTATAGCATGCTCCTAGATTACATGGTCACAATTATGTTAAATTTTGAAAGTGATCACTCGTGTTTTTTGGCCACGATGTCTTTGGTCATACATGTGCACCCTAGAAGGAATGTGCTAATGTTGGGGGTATTGTTTTCCATTATGAGTAGCTCAATTCATCATGCTTCATGAGCATGAGTTGGGTGCATGTGATCATAACATTTGATAATAGTCTTACTTCGTCATCAAATGGCCCACTATAGTGCTTGGACATTAGATATTATTAGCTAAACATGGAAACAATTAAGCACAATATCACCCATCTAATATATATCACACCCCTACATTTCCTTGAAATGGTTATAATATAAGACCCAATTAGTACAACCACCATATGTCAATGTTAAAATCAATATCAATAAACCCATCTTGTTTGTCATTTGTTAAGATATTTGATTAAAATTTTGCCCAAACCCACCTTTGCCTTCAAAGTCCCTGACTTGGCTTGTGAAAGTAATGACATTATTCATGAGGCTTGTAAGTCAAGTCCCAAACTATGGAACCAGACCAAAATTGAGTTTCACATAATCTACAATATTATTGTGGCAAGTAAGTGAAGTTCCAAACTACTTGCTGCTTGTTACACATTGAAAGATATCAAATTTGAGATTCACACTATTTACTATATAATCAAACTTCATAATTCTTTGAATAAATTTCCCAATAAGGTAACGAATCCCATGATGGATGTCTTAGCGAATTCATAATTTCTATTGATTGGTTTTTACCAACCAAACCAACCACAATTTTGATGTCCATGTATAATAAAAATTACCCAAAGTCCTTTGCAAAGTGGCTTTTCTAAAGTGGAGTACGTGAGCTAGGGGTGGAGTGCTCTATATCCTTTGAGTTACATGAACCAAATAGCCATTGCTATTTACGGTTATTAACCAAAGTAAATAAATTTAAACAAAACAACCACTTACCACAATTGGTCCATGTGGCGATCTTAGTGCAAGCTTCCAACTATAAGATGGAAAGTTGGAGGATGTCTTGGATTATTCTAAATTTGTTCTATAGCTCGAATGCTTTCAAAACCAATTTACTAGAGTGTGGGACAAACGAGAATGGAGTTCTTAATTCAGGGGACCGCCATGGAAATGGACACGAGAATAAAAATAGAAGTGGGAAATTGGGAAACAACACCCTAGAGTTTCACAAAAGTAAGACCGTGGATTCCATTAATGCTTTTGTATTTGAAAAATTTCTTGGTTTTAGTTTCCGTCTCAAGTTCAGATTTTAAGTTCACATCATTAAAGACATCTACATATATATACTATATTTCGCCGCTATGTTCCCATATTCCTACATTATTATTCTAACAAAATCATTGTTACACCTTTCAATTGGTAAAAACTTGGTCTCTAGCCAACAATTTTAACGCGATTTTGTTTCAAGTGATCTAGCCAACACTTTTAACATGACTTCGTTTCTTGTGAGACATCCACGAAAGTGAATCTAAATACAAGATTTAGATAGCCCAAATTTGTAGCTTGCAAAAAATAACCAACACTTTTAACATGGTTAGTTACTAGTGAGACATCCACAAAAGTGAAATCTATAACGACACCTTAATACAACAAGATTTGAAAGCCCAATTTTGTAGCTTACAAAAAAGAGCATATTGTTTCCACCACCTATGAGATGTGACTTGACACTTTATAAAATACACAACTTGCGTATTGGAAGGTACGGATTCATACATACAAAATACAAAACTTTAAAACAATAACGATCCAAATGAGATTTGACATATATGAGATGTTTTACAATTCACTACCATACCTTTACGAAAATAATCACATAGAGATTGCATATATAGTGACACATTAAATGGAAATAATCACACTAAAATTGCATGCCCATATATTATAAACAAGATTTATAAACTCATGTTTTTGTAGCTTACAAAAGTAGCATCTCATATTGAGCACACAATGAGATGTGACCGACATTTTATACAAACTATATAACTTCGAAGATGTGGATATTAAGGCTTTTTATTAAAGATTCCATATAATTAGTCTTTCTTTCTAACAATAACTATAGGACATTTTGCATGATGAGCGCAATAATCACTGACACTTCCGAGGAACGTCCTGTGACCCATGCACAAATAGGTCGACATCACATTAGTTACATTGAAATCCAATATCCACCAACAAAACGTTTCAAATAAATATAGTAAAAAGTCACACCTTTTGAAGGCTCCATATCCATGACTACCAATGACCAAATACCTCGGATGAAGCTTATCAATGGCTTCACAAATACCATCCCTTGCATCTCCAATTGCAACCATTGTCTCAATTTCTAACTGTCAAAGGTATGAGATATGCACAATAAATCATGGGGTTAAGATTGAAAATAAATAAGAGAACAAAATTAGAACATATAAAATATGTCACTTGAGAAGAGCGTTTAATGGAGGATATATAACTCAAAATTGTGTACTTGTATGAAGACAATCAAGCACAAACAACAAACATGTAAAAAATGAACTGCAAATGATTTCTGTGACCTGTTTATGATAATCTCTAAAGTGACAATCACAATTAGCAACCAATATATCGTTCACAATCAATACCTCTAAAAACATTGTATAATTATCAATATTATTACAATAATTTCCTAGTCTTTACTACACAATTGTTTTCACTTCAACACAATTAAATACAAGTAAATTTAGAAAAATGTTCACAAAGTGGAAGAACGCATTACGTGTTTTTCATCACAAATGTTCTTCGCTCGAACTAGGACTTTCCTTGATATATTATCTTGATTCTTCCTGATGGAGTCCAAGATTTCAGGTGTAACATAGAAACCTGTAGGAGGATGGCCTTTAGTAAAGGGGGGGGGGGGGGGGGGGGGATAGTAATCCCGTTAATAAAGAGCATGACTATTTGTTGACAAACGAAATTAATAGTAATTGAATAAAGATAATAGACTAGTTAGCAATAAAAGAACCTAGTTATGAAAACATGGAATGGCAACCTAAAATAGACTATGAATAAACAATCCCTATAGTCAACAAAAAACCTAAATGCATGATTTACAAAATTTGGTAACGAAGGTGGTGATCAAATACACCAAGAAAGGCTAACCATGAAAATAACACAACCCAACAAACTCCAATTGCAACCTATCAATTGCAAAATACCTAACACATGAAATACCAAATTTTTTATGGCCAAGGTCACAATCCAACAAAAAAATATAACCATAGATATGATCAAATGCACCAAGATATACAATTTTCAACAAACCCTAATATTTGTCAAAGGGTGGCACATTAGTGAATATTCTCAAACTAAGAAAATTAACATTATCCAACAACTTGCCGCTAAACTTTACTAGTATGAGAATATGAGTAACATATTCTTTAAGACAGAGAGCAATTTAATCTACAAAATGTTATAATTCATCAATGCAAGTCATCATGAAAGGCGACGAATATTCTCAAACTACAAAAATAACATTATCCAACAACTTGCCACTTAACTTTACTAGTATATGAGTACCATATTCCTTAAGTAAGAGAGCAATTTAATTTACCAATTTTTTTAATTCATCGATGCAAGTCATCATGAAAGGTAGTATAATCCAACATGATGTTTGACTCCATTAAGCTAGATTAGAATTATCATGCCTGTTCCATGATACTAACCCAAAAGTGGTCAACTTCTGATATTTTACATGAAGTACACAATGCATAGTCTTATGTCATGATCTTTTGGAATCATTACAAAGACATATTGCATGTTAAAGTTCAAGCGATCATGATGCCAAATAGAAACGTAAAATCCAACACAACACAACAAGCTAATAAATATGATCATAGAATTTGACTAGACAAAAAGCCAAATTATGCTACATGAGGCCAATAGGAACCACTACAATTCTAACGAAAAGTTTCAAAATTTTAATATGTGAGTGAAGATGAAATCATAAAACCGAAAACCATAGAATCAAAACATTATACAACAATATGCATACACACACATATGTATATATATGTATAGCCAAATGATGCTACACAAGGCCAATAGTAACCACTACTACAAATGTAATGAAAAGCTTCAAAGATAAACACACATATGCATATGCATGTATGTATTATAGATAGATTACATAGCTAGTCAATACATGAAGGCGAATAAAACTTACCTGGCCCTACAGGACCAACTAAGACTTGAGGATGGCTTTGAACATGGAGGAGGATGATGACATCCGAGCAACGAGTGCACCCAGGAGGCAAGAAGAGGTTATCAATAGACCACGAGAGGGCTTTCAAGCTTTCTTCACTTTCATCAACAGCAACAAGGACTCGGGTTCGATCCAATTGTGAAGAAGGAAGGTGAGGAACTTCAGTAGGTGGCTTAACATCTAATGGGGGGGAGGTAGTGTCTTCTGATGTTGGCGTGGTCATAGTCTCTTCTCTTGAAGATGGAGTGGCCATACTCTTCTATTCTCTCAAGTTGAGATGCACAACTATTTTCTTTATTGTAACTCTTCTGGGGTTGATTGGCAAACATGACCACGCCATCTTTCTTCATACATATGTGTGATACTCCACATCATGCAACCTTTAAACAACTTATTATGTTCATATAGAAACTTTCTATTTCTATTCTATTCTATTTTTCTTTTTTACAATGTCTTGCATCGATCATTAATATGGATTGCATTGCTTATCAAACCCTTCCTAGATAAGTTGCTGAGGATTGGAGTGACATGAAAATCAATGATTTTCATGTGCATCATCAAAGGATTTGTGTTGGGTGCTATTAGGTATTAAAGTGCACACACGCACACATACACACACACACACGTACATACACACACACACGTGCTAAGTAGCTGATTGTAAAATGTTGTCATATATTGTGGAGGTTATTATTAGGCTTTTTGTAAATTATGGACAATTGTTCGTGTTATTATTTGAGTGATTGGTACGCTATTAAGTTGATGTTTCTTAGTGCAAGTAGGATTCTTTAAGCTTTTTTGTTTGCATTGTAGGTTTTACCTTATTTGTAAGCTTTTTCGTTGCTGAAGGTAGTGGGATCAAATCTTTATTCTTACACATTGTTACTAATCCATATGTTATAATTATCCTCTCTCTTTTTCTAGTGGAAACACACAAATCTATTAATAAATGTGTGTGATAAAATTTACAATGATACCAAATTGAGTTGTGAGAATGTAACCCCATATTTAATGAGCGATTAGACATTTTATAAAATGATGCATACTATCTTCCACTTGAATAATGCAAATGAAGCAAGTGCATGTTGCTAACTCATGTCTCTTTAGTGCTAATGCAAAAGGTAAATCCTTCATCAACACTCTCCAAATGAAGACCTTTGATACAAGTGGCGATTTAGAATGTTAACTAAGTTTCAAGATTTGCCACCTTCCATTCTTGTTCAACCTTAGGTGATAGGCATTGAAGAGAGTGAATGGAGCAATGGTACAAAAGAGTACAAAAGATTTGTAGTCACTTATAAAAATTGAGTTTGATCCTTAAAACACCAACCTACCCATTGTTTCTCTTTGATTTTTATAGGCCGAAAACTATGCCACATCCCTCATTTTTAGTCAAATCCCACTAGGAGTATGGATCACAATTTTCTTTTAGAATACATAATTATTGTCAAAAATATTAAGGTGGTCATATTTCCTACATGGTACACCACGTTGATCAAGTATGCATATAGCATGAAATTAGAAATTAGGGGTTTTCAAGAAGTAACCCCATTACACGAGGTGCAATAGATTAGGATAAAGAAATACAAAATTGACACACAAAGACTTCCTGGCTTGGGAACAGTCGGCGAGCAGAGTTCTCTACTACTTCGCGTCTTGTGTGGGCGAACAACTTCTGAGCTATATTCGGGATGTGAAAACGCCGAAAGATGCTTAGGGAAATCTGAAGAAGATTTTCGCCGCAAGCACCACAACCAAGAAGCTTCAACTCTGACAGGAGCTAAGCAACTTACGACAACACAACTTGTCGGTGGCTGATTACACCTCAAAGATCAAAGAGATATGCGACTCCTTAGCCTCTATCGATGTGAACGTTGAGGAAGGCGAGATGGTGCAGATCTGTGTCGGGGGACTGGCGTCAAAGTTCGGAGCATTCCGAACTGTTGTGTGTACACGGGAGAATACGCCATCATTTTTCGACCTACAGTCGATGCTCCTTATAGAGGAGAACCATGCGGGTGCGTCGACGAGCACGCATACCGATAGTAATGTTGTACACGGAGGGAGATAGGCCCCGTGGTCGTGGCGGACGAGGCGAGTCGGTATGCAATGGAAGCGGCCAATGGGATCAAGGAAGAAGGCACCGAAGTGATGCCGACAGCAATTCCAGACCCTCCAGAAACAGGGGGAGTTGAGGCGACGAGAACCGGCAAGGGAAACCCGCCGCGGAATGCTGGTACTGTGGTAAGAAAGGCCACAAGGAGAGCGAGTGCTGGAAGAAGCGCGCCGATTCGAAGAGGACCGGATCCAGATCAGGTTCCGGACAAACCGACAAGGGTAATCTGCAACGATTGCACTACGCCGAAGGATCCGGAAAAGCTGGAAAAGGGTCAGCCTTCGTGACGAGACACGAAGCGAACTCGATGAAGAAGTCCACCCTAAAATCGGACGAGGTGTGGTATGTTGACTCCGGCACATCAAA
The DNA here is from genome assembly GCF_043228905.1 of Azolla caroliniana. Classification (NCBI taxonomy): domain Eukaryota; kingdom Viridiplantae; phylum Streptophyta; class Polypodiopsida; order Salviniales; family Salviniaceae; genus Azolla; species Azolla caroliniana. Next base: position 10,221,789 of record NW_028230441.1, on the reverse strand, counting down.
CCACATGACGTACCACAATGAGTGGTTCTCATACCTTGAGAAACTGATGCAACCGGGAGTAGTCGCAACTGGAGACGACACTCCGTATCTGATCGTGAATGTCGGTGAAGTTCCCCTGAGCCATGTCGGGTAGAAAGGGAAATTGATGAACGTGTTACACGTCCCGACAATCATGAAGAATCTGGTGTCGGTTGGGCAGATCGTCGACCAGGGGATGCAAGTCCGGTTCACGCATCTCAGGTGCTTCATCGAGGAAGAAGGCCGAGTTATTGCGCAAGGGCACAGAGATGGGAGGATGTTTATCCTCGACTCTAGTGACGGTGGCCCCACAAGGTTCGCGAAAGGACAAAAAGTCGAGTCGGATATCGACTTATGGCACAAGCGGATAGGCCACGTGAACTATCAACGGCTTCAGGACCTGCAATCGAAACAAGTGGTGTTCGGATTGCCCAAATTTAGTGGCCGGAAGACACAAATTTGTGAAGCCTGCCATCTAGGGAGGCAACACCGACTTCCTTTCCCTAACGAGCGTAACCAAAGTCGGAACAAGCTCGACATGATACATTTTGATGTATGGGGGCCGGCACAGAACGTTAGTCTTGGCGGGAGTCGATATTTCGTCTCCTTCATTGACGACTATACGCGGTACACGTGGATCTACCTCATTGAGAAGAAGAGTGAAGTCTTCGACTGTTTCTGGGACCTCAAGACCTTCATCGAAAGGGAAACAGGAAGAAAGATCAAGTGCTTGCGGTCAGATGGCGGAAAAGAGTACTTTTCAAGTCAATTCAACGGGTATCTGCAACAGATGGGAATTCGACGCGAATTTAGTTGTAGATATACGCCGGAGAAAAACGGCGTGGCCGAAAGGAAAAATCGGTCGATTGTGGAAGTGGCGCAGGCAATGCTGGAAGAAAAGAGCTTGCTCAAGTTCTATTGGGCCGAGGCGGTATGAACCGCGGTGTACATCCAGAATCGGATCGGAGACAATGTGTCGGCGCATGAGTTGTATTTCGGAAGGAAGCTGAATCTACGACACTTGAAAGTTTTTGGTAGCATTGCGTATGTGCATGTGCCGAAGGAGAAATAGAGGAAGATGGACGCGAAAGTTGAGAAGTGTATCTTAGTCAACTATTTGGACAAGCAGAAGGGTTATAAGTGCTATAACCCCCAAACCAAACAAGCTCGCATAAGCCGCGACGTCGTGTTTGACGAGTCCGCGTCCTGGTACTTGCCTCCGACTCCGGACCTCAACTCCAATCCGAGTTCTGACGATGAGGTCAGTGAGGCTGAAGTGCCTCCGGATGAGGGTGAATTTAGGACCCTCGAAGAGAGTTTGATCTCGTTTCGGTTAAGTGGACCGAATGGACGACTGAGTTGGTTTGACCAATCCGAAGAAGAGCCGACGAGTAGTGGAGACTCGGCCGTGCATTCCCCGCGCAGGAAGCTGAGGAGACGTCTTACGTGCAAGGAAAAAGGGAAGAAGAAGGTGTCGGATTACGGCACGGATAGGAACGAGTCGGATCGACGCGAGCCCGACTCCGAGGAAAGTGATGAGGGGTCTTCGAGAGCAAAGTTCGTGTTGCCCAAGAAAACCTCAACATCGGCTAATGAGAAATTACGTCGATCTACCCGCTAGAAGAACCCTGTTGTGCGGTTTGGATACAATGAGTACATGGCACATCACTATGCGTACATGACCCGTGTAGCGGAAGTGCGTGAGCCGGAGAGCTACGCAGAAGCGGTGAAGAACGCAAATTGGCGTGTTGCAATGGAGTAAGAGATGCGCGCATTGGCGGAGAATGAAACTTGGGACTTGGTTGATGCACTGAAAGGTGTGAAGCCGATCGGATGTAGGTGGGTGTACAAGGTCAAGTACAACACCGACGGCTCAGTCAACCGATACAAGGCCCGGTTAGTAGCGAAAGGCTACGCGCAGAAGCATGACGTGGACTATGATGAGACCTTCGCGCGTGTCGCGAAGATAACTACCATACGTGTTCTGCTAGTCGTAACAACGGAGAAGGGGTGACATTTACATCAAATGGATGTTAGGAAAGTGTTCCTGCAAGGCGAGCTTGAGGAACAGGTGTACATGGTACAACCCCCTGGATTTCTATCCGAACGAAACACCTCGGCAGTTTGCCGACTAAAGAAGTCACTGTACGGACTTGAGCAAGCCCTGCGAGCCTGGAACGCGAAGATTACACAACAACTGCGTAGGATGGGCTTTACAACATTGAAATCAGACTCTTCTCTATTTGTTCGGCAAGGTCAACACGGACCGGTTAGTCTCCTATTATATGTTGATGATTTAGTCATCGTCGATGCCGACCTAGACGAAATCCATCGCGTAAAGTCTCAACTTGCGGCATCATTCGAAATGAAGGATCTCGGCGCCTTCATTACTTCCTCGGGATTGAAGTGATCCACACCCCCGAAAGCATATTGATCAGCCAGCGTCATTACGCGCTGAATATGCTCTTCATGTTCGGGATGGAAAACTGTAAGCCCATCTCGACCCCCCTGGATAGAAACGTGAAGCTTCGCCTAGATTCGGGAAAAGCGTGCGACCTGACACGGTTCTAACAGATTGTCGAAAGTCTCATCTATTTGACTATTACTCGGTGGGACCTCAATTACCCTGTCAGACTAATCAATCAATTCATGTCGCAGCCTACAGCCGAACACTTTCAGTGCGCGCAAAGGATATTGCGATATGTCAGCGGCACAAAAGACATGGCGTTGCTATATCGAGCAGGCATTGTCGAACAGTTAGTCGGCTACACGGATGTTGATTAGGCCGGAAATGCCCACGATCTTTGATCCACATCCGAATACACATTCTCTCTAGGAAGTGCGGCGATTGCGTGGAGCAGTAAGAAACAGACGACAGTAGCACTGTCGAGCACGGAGGCCGAGTATCGAGGGGCGACTATCGCTATGTGCGAAGTCATTTGGTTGAAACAACTACTTAAGGATCTGCAGGTGGAGGTATCCGATCCAACGACAATCTACTGCGACAACCTCAGCAGCATCCAACTAGCAAAGAACCCCGTCTTCCACGCCTGGACTAAGCACATTGAGGTGCGCTACCATTTCGTTCGTGAGCGTGTCCTCTCCGGTGAAGTCGAACTTCAGTATGTTCTGACGGATCGCAGACCGCTCACATCTTCACCAAGCTTGTTGGTCTGGACAAGTTGCGGCAATTCTCGGGTGCGCTTGGGTTGCGTCACCTCGACGTGCCGAACTTGAGGGGGAGAGACGTCCCGAATGACCACAGAAGGGGGAGAGAAGTTCCGGAAGACCGCGATGCCAAGTTGGATGACGATGTTACCGGCCGGCAAAAGGAGTCCAGAGTGGGAAACAGAGAGTTAATTGAGTAGTAGGAATATGGTTGTAATTAAGCTATGAGTGTGGACGGACGGACCGGAATCGATATGCCGTTCCGGATCCAGACCGATCCCGAATAGATGCGGATGGCACCGTTTTGTAATACTGACCGGAAACCTATTTAAAGGCCCGGATACAATGTAATAGGGTGCGGTGAATTAATAAAAGCTTAGCGTTATTATCTATCTATGCTAATTGCCGTTCTGTCTTAATTGTTATATCTTACGCGTGTGTTATGAAAGACGATAATAATAAGTAACTTAATTAAGTCGGATTAAGCGTTGAAGTCTAATCCGGTTTCCGTAACACCCTTTGGTGAAGTGTCTTCCGTAGACACCCGTTAGGCCATTGTTCGGCCCGAAGAGTTAACACAGTTTTTGGCGACCACGATTCCTGTTTTTGCAGCGAACGACGACACGGATGGATGTCTAGATCAACGCACGACCTGGTTACAGATCGAACTCGATGCCTTGCCGAAAGGCAAAGGAGACGCAAGGCTTTCCAGCAAGCGGCGCAGGAAATTAGAGCAGATCGCTCGTTTTCCAACGTAATCCGGAGAGTAGCGGAGGACTCCCTCTGGTTACAGCAAACATCGCACCCGGACGACGGCAGCAGCCTAAGCAACCTCCGGGAAGTCGAATCCCTTCTCCACGCGTTGGCAAACGGAGAAGGCGAAGCAGAAGCCTTTTCAGCATATGAATCAGACTCAGAAGGGGAATACAACGTGCACACGAACTACTGTAGCAGCAACGAAACCCCGGGCGAACCAGAGGACAAAGGATCGGATACCTTACCGACACCGAAACCGGAAGTGCTAACGCTGGAACCCCCAGAACCAGCAGAGAACGAGCGACCTCCGACACCGGAAGTCGAAGAGGAGAGGCCTCCGTCACCAAAGGAAGAGGAAAAACCACCGACGCCGGAAACAAATCGGGAAAGACCACCGACACCGGAGAAGATTCCGGAACGAGCACCAACACTGCCACCCCGCGCACCAATACCGGACGACGACATGCTGTTCCAGTACTCCAAGTATAGAGATGAACCGGACGCGGAAGCTCATGTGCACGCCTTTGAACAGACATGGGAAGCCAACCATGTGTCCCAGCGATTGACCCCGGAGGAAGAAGAACGCTCTAAGATAGCGGAATTTGGCGTCACATTGGAGGGACCGGCAACAAGATGGCGCCGGACGCAGGACCCGTCTACCATCAACACTTTTGCAGATTTAAAAGCTAAATTCTTGCATTTTTTTCAAAAGGAGGTGGACCAGACCGTAATGGTAGGCTTATTTTATACCATCCGGCAAGAGGCAGGGGAGAGCATTCCCCAATTTGTCATCCGGTTTCAACGGATGCATAGTCAGCTTGCCCGCGCACCCCCGGAGGAGGAATTACAGACTATATTCCTAAACGCGCTTCGGGAACCCCTACGCACGGTTTGCACGGTAATTGACTTCCGCACAAGTACCATCGACCAGGTCATTGACCGGGTGAGAGAGATGGAAAAGACAAGCTCCTGGCTCACACTGGGAGCACTTCAACGGGCGTTACCGTCCGATGAAGACCTCCGGTTTCGGCAAGCAATACAGTGCACAACCTACTTGAATTCCGGACACTCGGCTCTAGAATGCACTATGAGGACGCAATGTGTAATCTGTCAATCCAAGAGCCATACGACGGATAGGTGCGAATATAATCTGTTGAACCGGCAAGCACCGCCCGTCCGACAAATTGAGCCACGCAGCAGCCGGGATGAAGAAGACGAACTCTGGCGGCGAATGGACCGCGACTGACCGGCACAGGATGTCCGGTATGGTGATCGACGGGAAAATGATGTCCGGTACCGTGATAAGCGGGATAACTATGACCGGCATGATCGGTACCAGGATTACAATAGACAATACGAACATTACGACCGGGAGCACTCCCCCGGGTATCGTCAGCAACGGGAGGAATACGGCAGATATAACGGGCAACACCGTCAAGAGTACCGTAATAAGAAGAGCTATAACAAAAAACGGCATTTTAAAAAAGGCGGCTACCCCCGGGATCCGGAACAAGGAGCTCCAAGCAGCCAACTGGTACAAAACCCCGCGCGTACAACAGGACCTGCCTCGGGTACAACAGACAATGCCGAATCTAGCAATACCCGGAAGGCCTACTGCTACTACTGCCGACAGGAAGGCCATTATAGTAACCAATGCCTGGTGAAGAGCTATGAAAAACGACCGGCGGTAAATATGGTAGTCCCTGAGGTGGCAGATCTGCAGCAGGTGACCACAAGGTCGAAGGGCATGGCCAAAGAATGGGAGACACAGGAGACCATCCGGAAACAAGCAACGGAATGGGTAAAGAAAGCAAACGAGCAGGATGTCACAGACTTACAGCGGCAAAAGGAGAACACCGCAGGGCTTGCCGGCGGTAGTCACTCCGAGAACGAGACACGGCAGGCGTTGCAAGAATGCCAGATTACATTACCACTAGGAAGACTCCTACAACTCGTGCCAAGATTCACGGAAGGACTGAAGACGGCCATGACGGCAGGAGAACCATCACCGGCACCGGTACTCTTCTCGAATCCGGAGGAGGGACCAACGGTGGTGGACACCAGCAGTTCGGTAATCACTACCATTGTAAAAGGGAAAGAACTCCCCGGCACAGTTATAGACGGAGGTTCTAGGGTGAATGTAATAAGCCTCTGGACGTGTGATGCCCTAGGAATCCACGAGTGGAAGCCGTGTCCATTCTGGTTGCGGATGGCCGATACAAGCTCAGTGCGGCCGACAGGATTAATACGGAAATTAGAAGTCACCGTCGGCGGTCATACATTTCACATCTCGGCCGTAGTGCTACAATTACAGGCACAAGGCGCATACCCGCTATTGCTGGGGCGGCCATGGTTGAAAACGACACATATCAAACAGAATTGGCGGAAAAATATAATTACCTTCCGGCGAGGAAAAGCCAAGGTACGGGTACCAACACAACGAAGGATGAGCACTGGCAAGGAATTTACACCGTTGTATGCGGAATGCGTCAACATGCTAGAAGGGTTAGCGGATGAAGAAGAAGCTCAGTACCTGCAGGAAAACCCGAAGATCATACCCCTCTTTGAAATTGACATTGCCGAACAGTAGCACCATACTTACCGCAACTGGAAGAGGCAGAAGCAGAACCGGATAAAGACGCAATCCGAGAGTTACGGCAAGCGCAGGAAGCATTGGAACGGGAAATGGCCGTTTCACAGCGCGTAAAAGCATCGCAACTAGAAGAGGTGAACTTAGGGACCACAGACGAAGCAAAACCGGTGCACATCGCCAAGGAGATGAAGTCCGAAGACAAAACGGCGATGATCACACTTCTCACGGAATTTCGCGATGTGTTCGCCTGGTCATACGAAGACATGCGAGGACTCGACCCTCAGTTATACCAGCATCAGGTGCACTTGAGCAAGGACGCAAAACGAGTGGCACAAAGACGGTACCGGATGAATCCCAATTATGCCGCCAAAGTCAAGGAGGAAATCGACAAATTGCTAAGAGTTGGCTTTATCCGTCCGGTAAAGAAAGCGACATGGCTGAGCCCGATCGTAGTCGTACCGAAGAAGAATGGAAAAATTCGAGTTTGCGTGGACTACCGGAAACTCAATGCGGCTACGGTAACGGATGCGTTTCCACTTCCGTTCACAGATGGAGTGTTGGATGCCGTCGCCGGCCATGAGGTCTATAGCTTCCTAGACGGATTCAGCGGGTATAATCAGATCCGGATGCACTCCGACGACCAAGAGAAAACGGCATTCGTCACCGAATGGGGGGTGTTTGTGGCCGTGGTGATGATGTTCGGACTCAAAACAACACCGGCAACATTTCAACGAATCATCATGGAAATCTTTGGTGAATATATACCGGCTTTTATGTAGGTTTTCCTTGACGATTTCGCCGTCTATAGCTGGGAGGAGGACCATTTTCAGCACCTCCGTCTTTGTCTAGAAAAGTGTAGAGCGTACCGGCTAAGCTTGAATCCGGCAAAGTGTGTATTTGGCATGTCCAGTGGAACTTTATTAGGACATATTGTGAGCCAGGAAGGTATTGCAGTCGACCCAGACAAAGTGAAAGCCATATTAGAAGCATTGGCGCCGGCAACGGCAAAGGCATTAAGCCGGTTCTTAGGTCAGATCCGGTGGCACAGCCGGATGCTTCGATACTTGGCCGACCTGGCTACACCGTTGCATGCCGCCGTACATCGGACACCATTCCAGTGGACCAACACCGAGGATAGAGCGTATAGGGCCCTCAAGGTACTATTGTCGCAGGCACCGGTAGTGCAACCTCCGGATTGGAGTAAAGAATTTCACGTGTTCGTGGACGCCTCTGACATCGCAATCGGAAGCGTACTGATGCAGCTTACGGAACCAAAGTGGTACCGGCCAGTGTACTATGCCAGCCGGAAGCTATCCCAAGCAGAACGGAACTACTCTACCACGGAACGGGAAGCTCTAGGGATGATCTACAGTGTGACAAAGTTTCGGCATTATTTATTGGGAAGGAAGTTTTCCTTCCATGTAGATCATTCGGCACTCCTTTACCTGCTGTCCAAAGCGTCACTCACCGGTAAATTGGCCCGGTGGACCTTATTGTTACAGGAATTCGAGTTTGAGATATTCCACCGACCCGGTATACAGCATGTCGTGGCGGATTACTTAAGCCGATTAGAGTCCGGAGAGACGGGTGACGGAGTAGCGGATGAGTTTCCGGATGCGGAGCTGTTTCGAGTTACTACGGAGACGGCATCAGATGAGATTGTGGCCCAGGAAGACAAGTGGCTCACAAATATGCACCAGTTTTTGAGCACAGGACTACCTCCGGAGGAGATGAACCGGGACGAACGGAAACGCCTGACGGTGCAAAGCCGACATTTTTGCTTATTGCAAGACACACTGTACCACAAGGGCGCGGACGGCATATGGAGACGGGCGGTGCGCAGCGATGAAAAGGAACTGATACTAAGGGAAGCCCACTACGGAGTTGCCGGAGGTCACTATGCCGGAGATGCGACGGCCAGGAAAATATGGCAAAGTGGCCTATGGTGGCCAACGACATTAAGAGATGCGGTGTGATACGCAAAAGAATGTGACCTATGCCAGAGAATGGGCCAGCCAACGGAGCAGGCTCGTATGCCACACCAGCCGGTACTACCACTCGAGCCATTCCAGAAGTGGGGGCTGAACTTTGTAGGACCGTTCAAGCCACCGACAATGAGAACGGGTAATCGGTACGTCATCGTTGCTATGGATTACTACACGAAATGGGTGGAGGCCAAAGCTTTAAGTGACAACACCGCTGCGTCAACGACGAAATTTCTATACGAGTACATTTGGTGCCGTTACGGATGCCCAATCGAATTAATAAGCGACCAAGGCGGGCACTTCCTCGGCTAGGTAGTCGAAAGCCTGACGACATTCTATGCCGTTGTCCACAAACGGAGCACACCTTACTATCCACAAGCGAACGGTTTAGTGGAATCAACGAACAAGACGCTCCAGAATATCCTCCGGAAGATCGTCAACGAAAACCGGACGGATTGGGATACAAAGCTACATAGCGCGCTTTGGGCATACCGGACGGCATACAAAACGAGCATCCGAACAACACCGTTCCGGTTAGCGTTCGGACTAGAGGCGGTAATGCTGGTGGAATTCCAAGTACCCAGCTTACGGATCCAGCTACGGGAACGGTTGAACGAGGAGTCGGAGGCAATACGGTTGACAACGCTGTGTGAACTCGAGGAACAACGACTGGCCAACATGCTACATTTAGAATTGGAGCAATGGCGACGGAAAGCATTTGTCGACCGACACAGGAAAGGTAACGAAAAAATGTTCGCAATCGGCAAACCGGTGTTAGTATTTCAAACCCGGATGGGCAAGATGCCGGGTAAACTATGGTTTAGATGGACCGGACCGTATTGGCTAACACGAGAGTATAATGGGTCCTACCAGTTAGGGACACTTGCCGGCGAAGTGCTAGACAAATGGGTCAACGGATTCCGGTTGAAGCCATATAGAGGACCGATGCCTAAGAACCCATTTGAGCAAAGGACCGACACCAGTGAGGGAAACGGCAACCACCAAGACGGCAGAGAAGGCGAGCCGGTAACTGGGGAGAATGAGGCTGGTAAGGGTCCGAGAGGACCAACGGACAAGTGACGTCACACTAAATTAAATTATAGTAAAAAAGAAAAAAGAAAAAAAAAACAATCATGCAAAAGCGAGGAATGAATGGATGAAAGAGTGAGGAGCGAAAAGGTACGTAGTGGGCATTTAAAGCGCCAACACAGGACATAATGCTATTTTAGTACACAACATGCACACACTCGAAAAAGGCGCCAGAATGCACAAACAAAAACCACTGCGTGTAGAAACCCTTTACTTTCGCGAACCCAGGAGCACAGAAGCACCAAGACGCTGCAAGATCATCAGACGAGAACCTGCGCACAGAGAACCCCCGCCTTCTGAACTCTCTCTCTCTCAACCTCACTCTCATCACCATCCAACCTCGCCACCGCAATCTGACCTCGACACAGAAATGGACCCGCAAACGCTGTCGGAAGCCGCCAAGACATGGCTAAAGCAATATGGGCTCGAGGGCTTCTTGATGATGATGGAAGTACCGCCACACAAAGAAGCCGACAAAGTGATCAAAGAAATCGACACAGAGGTCATAACGACAGAGGCGATTCGAGCGTTAACAGGCCTTCCGGAGGGAGGCATACTCACGATCGACAATCCAACCCCAGAGCAACTCATCAGGTATTTTGGTGAGTACTCTCTAGCCAACAAGGGCTACCGGACACAGGGCGGCGGAGATATGCTGTTCTGCGAAATTGCTCGTGTGCTCCACGAATACGGCCACGTGTACCCTAGACCCCCTGTCATGCCGCAGAACCGAGCAGGGATGATCATCGCCACCTATGAAGGGATCAAGGTGGATTGGCCGGTATTGATCGCAGACGGGTTGTGTGCGGCGATCGAGATCGTCAGAGGCAAAGATGGCAAAGAAGGCTGAAATGGACGGAGGATATGGCACGCCGTAACGCAGTGGCTCACCATGCTTGTGCCACCCGTCCAGCCCATCCAGCCCAAGAAGCGAGGAAGAGTGGCGGACGGCACCCCAAGCACGGCTTCCAAACGGCAACAGCTGTTGGCATCTAAGGCCAGTAAGGGAAAGGCAGCGGATGTAGAACAAGCGGCAGCCGGAAGCGCCCAACGGAGGTGCAAGAGGAACCACCGGCACGGCCCGTAAAGGTGACACTCCGCCAACCGGTGAATAGGGAAGTGGACCCCTTGGTGGCAAAACTCAATGCTGGGACTCAGGAAGAAGAAATAGAGGAGGAGCCTACGGAGCACCTCCAGCAACGGTCGTCAGCAAGGACCGTTGAGGCAGCCGGGAAACGATCGGACCCTCAGACGGAGGGAACACCGGCTCCCCATACTGAGACTCCCACACCAAGGAAGGAACCGGAACCGGTGCGCATGGCACCAGAATCAGAAGCCTCGGCACCACCGGCAACACGGGCAAGTCCCATCCCGCCAGAGTCGGAAAGGTCAATGCAGCCTCCCTCGGCCAGCCAAGAAGAAGCGCAAGGGGAACCAAGACAGCAGGGTGGTCCACGGGCAGAAACGGAACTACAACTCGGCGCAACCAGGCGGGACCACCCATCTACAAGTGAGCCCATCTGTCAAACCTCCGTGCAAGCACAACAAGGCACCAGTAGCCTGTGGCTCCGGTGGATAGGCGAACAGATAGCCGGAGCAGTGGGGTATATTGAGGCGGAAGAAAGAGCGCAAAGCGAACGGTTGCTCGTCGCAACCGAACAACTAGAGACGGCCCGGTCCAGAATCCGGTGCCTTGAAAAAGACTTGGATCAGGTCACGACAGAGATGGCCAAAATGGCCTTAACGGCAACACAGATCCAATCATCGGTGACTCCGGTAAGTGTACAGAATAACGAAACGGATTGACCTGTACATAGCAATAAGACCCCGACAACGGAAACCGTTCCGGCGAGAGATGCGGCGCAAGCCCAGGAGCTTGCGGAACTGAGAGATGAACTTGCCGCACAAGAAGCGTTAAGGAGCCGTGAACGGGAATTGAAGACAGTGGCCGAAGCCGAATTAAAGAAGACTGCTGAGAACCTCCGTCGGGCAGAGGAGAGCCTCCGGAAAGGCCATCAAGCGTACGACCGGCTAAAGGAGGAGAAAGACAAAGTGTTGCAGGAAAAGGACAAGCTGCGGAAAATGGCGGAAACGGAGATTGAACGGCTAAAGGAAGAGCTCCGCCAACAGAAGGACCGCGAGGACCGGGCACGTCGACAGATCAACGCACGGCTCAAGCAAAAGACAGATGATTTTGAGCACCTGCACCGGGACTAAAAACGGCTGGAAACAGAGCATAAGGAACGGATGGCCGAGCTCCAGCAGGAAGTTGATCGGGCCGCGACGGCGATCGCCGACGAACGTGCGGAAAATACAAGACGCTTGGACGAGGCAGAGAAGGTCCGGATAGAGCTCCAAAGGCAGCAGCAGGAAGAAAAAGAGAGAGCGTCAACAGTATTGCAGAAATTACAAAGCACATATCAAAGGCAATTGACGCATTACAAGGCGCATGCGGAGGACAACGTCAAAATCATCAAACAATTGAAGGAGGAACGGCAAGCGGCGGAAACCAACTTCACCGCCATACAGGACGAGCTAGCCGATGACTTCCAAGTCCTCGCGGATGAACAACTGGCGCAGGTCAGGTAGCTCGTAGCTCAGCTAGACGATGATAGGTTGGACGCTCAAATCTAGTTTGAAAGCTACGAACGGTCCCGGGTTCGGGAAGAAAAAGCACGGGAAGCGGCAACGGTTAACCTTAGTGATGAGGAACCGTCGCCGGTTGAGGGCCAGCCCGGAACCAGTCAACCGGAGACCACTACGACGAAGGGAGCAACGACGGAGACGTCGGTGTCAGAGCAACACACGGAGGAGCAGCCGCAACAGCCACCAACGAACCCGCCGCAGCAGACATCAACAGAGCAGCAACAACAACAACAACAACCAATTCCAAATGAACCATTGGAGCTTCTCGAACAAAGCATTCTGGATATTTTGGACGAAGAATAGCAAGGGTCGGTTGTGGATTCGACGTACAAGGTACTGTCCCACGGGCATGCCATGTGTTACCGGCCGGCAAAGGAGTCCAAAGTGGGAAACAGAGCGTTAATTAAGTAGTAGGAATATGGTTGTAATTAATCTATGAGTGTGGACGGACGGATTGGAATCGGTATGCCGTTCCGGATCCGGACCGATCCCGAACAGGTGCGGATTGCACCGTTTTGTAATATAGACCGGAAACCTATTTAAAGGCCCGGATACAATGTAATAGGGAGCGGTGAATTAATAAAAGCTTAGCGTTATTATCGATCTATGTTAATTGCCGTTCTGTCTTAATTGTTATATCTTACGCGTGTGTTATGAAAGACGATCATAATAAGTAACTTAATTAAGTCGGATTAAGCGTTGAAGTCTAATCCGGTTGCCGTAACACCCTTTGGTGAAGTGTCCTCCGTAGACACCCTGTGTTAGGCCATTGTCTAGCCCGAAGAGTTAACAGACGAATTCGATTTTGGATCGGCTGAAGAAGCTGAGGGCGGATCCGCGAAAGATTCCGAAAGCGGACATAAGCAGAGAAGTCGAAAGAAAGAGCCGAAGCCAACCAAGCGTGGGGGAGACGAAGCTATCAAGGGCGAGAAGACCGAAGACGAGTTGGAGACAACCAACTCGGACGAAAGCGAAAACCGATTGGAGGAAGCTAAGTCGGTTTGGATGTTTGATTCGAATTCGCCGAATCAACTGAGGGCCAAGCGGAAGAGAAGGCAATAGAAGAAGTGCAATCACTGCGACAACAACGGAGTTGAGAAGGGCTGCACGAGCACGCAAGCCGACTGGAAGGGTCGAGGCACGTGGAATCAAACAGGTCGAGGAGCGCAAGCAAGGCGTGAAGCCAGAAGGAACCGGAACGTAGATTCGGAAGAGCAGATGCAGCCTCAAGTTCAGCTTGAGGGGGAGTGTTGAGATACAAGCTCAACATTGGTCGGATTGGCTATCCAAGCCAAGAACCGGTGTCGTGAAGATTTTCGGAAATAGTGTGAAAATCCCATAAAACGTACGAAATCGAGTATGAATCACGTAATACAATAATTGTGAAGATAACATTTTTAATATCTAAGTACAAAATGATGGAGGTTTCGAATGCACTTTATTACACGAGAAATGGACAACTAAATGTCAAGATATGAGGGTATAAAGTTTGTGAAAAGAAAAGAGAAAATTGTGAGATATCCCACATAGGCACGACAAATACGGCTCTCATCATATATAAGGTGGAGCAAAAGATATTATCTTTGTGTCTATGTGTGGAGCATAGAGAGTTCAAGGTAACTTGAACTAAGAGTGGAGGTGGCTAGCTACTCGTAAAGGGTTTTGGCCAACCAAAACCGGACCGGCCATGGAGCTGGTGATCCGACGGCATCCGACCGCAATCCAGCGGCGGCATGCGGCACCGGTATCCGGCGGCGGCATCCGGCGAATTGGCGTCCGGCGACTAGATAAAATAAATATATAAATATATATACATATTTACATATACAAGGAGGGCAAGTATGGATTTGAACCTTGCACCTCCAAGTTAGGAGTCAATTGGCTTACCATTAAGCCATGCTATTTAGTTGAAATTATATTTCTATCATTGTACTTTTACATGTAAATTCTCATACATGAGAGCTAAAATGAGTGACATGGTTAGCATGCACCACATGTAATACTTAAGCGCCAAATGGCAAACATGCAATTTATGCATGTCTTGTACCCTCACATGCATCATATGCATGAGAGCATCTATAAAAGAGGGAAGGGGGAGGAGAAAAAAACACGGTTTTTTATGAAAATAAAGAGGAAGAAATTCGTTATCAAATCAATCGTGTAATCTCAACTTCTCTCTTTCCCAATCTATCTTACGTACTTTCTCGCCAAAGCTTGTATTGACTTTAAATCCTTCTGGTCCAGAACCCCGGCGGTTCAGCCTCACGATCCGCGCGTAGTGACGAATCTTCACGACATAATTAAGTGGTGAACCCGACGTGAAAGAGGCAGTAGGAAGGATCAAGTCGAGATTAATACTTGGAGATGGCGTCCTCAAGCAACCAAGCAGGAGAGCTCGAAAGGATGATGCTAATCGTCGAGCAAATGATGAAATCTCGGGACAACGACGCGAGCATGGAGAAGGCTGTCGATCGTGTTGTAGAGCTCGAGGGCCAATTCGATGGAAGGAACGTTACGAAGTTCCTTGATGCATATAGAAGGGAGATGAATCAAAGGGACGTGTCCGAGGCACGTCAAATCGCAAGCTTCAAGAGAGTTGTCGCCAACAACATCGAAAGACGCGTCATCGAGCTTCAAGAAGGTAAGACAACATGGTCCGAGTTCGAGAAAACGATACTAGCGGAGTTCGTGACTGAAGACTCAACGAGGATGACTCGACATGCCCTGATGAAGTGGATAGAGAAGAAGAATAAGAAGATGAGCATCTCGAGGGTGTACGACGAATTCGACCAGATGTTTAGTCGTCTCCCCAATACGGACCAAGTGTTGCTTGAAGAGGACAAGACTTTGTACTTCTTGAAGGCCGTGGACATAAAGGATAGACGGGAGTTGGGGACTCTTCTCGAAGATGATACCCAAGCAAATGGGTTCGTAGCGGACTGGATCGCGGTGAAGCGGGCATGCAATAGGCTCGACAAGCGTCGCCAATGGGTTGATGACACCGACTTGACGGGACCGACTACCACGGAGAAAGCAAGACCGCCGAAAGTAGCTGAGCCGCTGAGACAAAGTAACGTGGAAGAAAAGAAGATTGATGACGACATCATTGAAGAGCTAGCGAAGAAGTTCGAGAAGGTCACTCTAGCCAACATGAATCTTCGGGGCCCTAAAGGAAAAGAACCCTTTAGATGCGTGTGGTGCGATAGCATGGACCACATGAGAAGGGATTGTGCGAGCCTTCGAGAGGCGATTCGACAAAATATCGTATACATAGAGGACAACATGATCTGCTCAAGCGAGACTAGAAGACCCCTACGGGTGAATTTCGGAAGAGGAGGAATGAAGAGATCTATGGAGGATGCCGATGCGACTCATGTGGATGCGATGCACTATGCTGCGTCGGCCGGAATAAGAGTCGGGAAAGACAAGACTGAAGCTGCTAAAGCGGGAGCA
Organism: Azolla caroliniana; assembly: GCF_043228905.1. NCBI lineage: Eukaryota > Viridiplantae > Streptophyta > Polypodiopsida > Salviniales > Salviniaceae > Azolla > Azolla caroliniana. The sequence continues at coordinate 10,206,081 of NW_028230441.1, read as the reverse complement.
AAGTTTTGGACTTCCGTTCTCGAATATGAGAAGAAGGGAAAAATCACATTGAACGAGGTAGAGCTTGCAGACCGAAGCGTTCAAAGCATAACCGGGTGGTCGGATCCGGTGGACGACAACACCATACTCGTAGAGGTGATGTGCGACAACCACGAGGTGTTCGTCGAAGAAAAGAGAAAGAGAATAGAAGAGCAAGGGCCATCAAAAAGACATGAAACAAGGAATGCGAAAAAGAAGGACGATGCGGAGACGAGTCGACCTTTACAAACGGAGGAACGAGAATCAAGCCGAAAAGGGGAGCCGAGCATACGAGTTGAAGAAACGGTTCGGCCCGTGAAGGTTGGTGTCGAAGACCCCGCTCGGAGGACAAGGACCATACCTACCTATAAGCTAAGGTCGGACATAGAGCAGACGATGGACCTAAAGAAGATTCTCGAAGAACGAGTTCTTGATAGCCATGTAACTTTGTCCTTGAGGGAATTGCTTGGCATTACGAAGAAGGAGTTCCATGACACGATCGTGGACCGTGTTAAGAGAAAGAGACAACAATCGGACGAGGAAGAAGAGAAGCCGCAGAAAGCAAAAACGAATGCCATAACGATGGCAAGAGACAAATCGATGAAGATATGGTGGACAGCCACTACACTCGACCTCATTGGGCACGAGCGACAACGGAGACGCTGGTGAAGATCGGGGAGAAGAAAGAGACCGTCGTAGCCTTGATCGACCACGGCTCGGAGATCAACCTCATGTCAACCGACTTCTACAAAAAGGGAAGATGGCCAATCAATACAAACCACGGATGAAAGATTCGCGCAGCAACAAAGTCTACGGAGGACTTGTACGGAGCTTGTCCCAATGTCAAAGTCATGATCGGGGATGTGGAGATGGATCAACACTTCTTCGTACAAGAATCGGCGTTGCATCCTGTCATCCTAGGGCAACCTTATATCACATCATCTCGGATGGAGACCAGAGTGTTCGATAATGGAGCAACCTTCGCACGAATAAAGAGTCTTGACAACCAAAGATCGGTCCAATTCCTAACGGTGCGAGCCAATCATGAAAGGAATCGAGATAGTCTCGGAGGCGAATCCTCGGATTTTTAGAGCGGACTATTGAAGCATGGGGCACAAATAGTCAGAGCAATCACAAGACCCCACAAGAAAGAAGAGCGCGTGGATTGCAAGGAGAAGCAACATGTGTCACAACTAGTGGCGCATGTAAACTAGTACTACTCGAAAAGAAGCACAAGCACCAGATACAAGAATTCGAGAAGATGCTGAAAGAAGAGAACATAATAGAAGAAGGGGAGTTCGTGACTCATATTATGGAAGAAGCCTCATTTAACGACACCATCGGCGAAATCGAGGATGTCGTGGACTTGAGCTATCTTCACAACCAATGCGTGATTTCGGTTAACTTCGTCAACATGTATGCTATCATCGATGAATACCGTCGTGGCATCTCGATGAAGGAAGCTGACATCAACACGACATATAAAACGGTGGATAAGAAGATCAAGCCAGTTGCGGTTCCGCTACCGGAAGATAGCTGGCAAAAGATGAAGGAAGTCGCTAACGATCCAAGCTTAAGAGATCCGAAGAAGATAGGTCATGTCTTCACCAAAGAGACGAAGGGGAAGCTACGAGTTGGAAAGGAGAATTTCCTTCTCCCTGAAGAGGACCGAATGTTTCGCGATATGCTTGAGAGACATGGGAAGGCTTTCACATTCTTCCCACGAGAAATCGGATGCGCCGACCCAAAGGTTATAGAGCCGATGGTGATCTTCACGGTGCCTCATGTGCCTTGGAACTTGAAACCGATACCGGTTCCGAGAGCACACCTTCCGAAGCTGATTGAGCTCTTAAAGGAGAAGGTGAGTATGGGAATTCTAGAACCGTCGAATGCTCCTTATTCCAATAGGTGGTTCACGGTGCCGAAGAAGAATGGATCATTGCGATTCATCCAAGATCTTCAACCCGTCAACAAGGTGACAATTCGAAATGCCAGAATCGGTCCGAGCGTGGACGAATTTGCCGAAGCGTTTGCGGGCCGGTCCATCTACTCCATTGGCGATCTCTACTCCAGATATGACCAATTCCAATTGGCAATCGACAGTCGGGACATTACAACCATGACGACTCCGATCGGGCTTGTGCGGATGTGTACCTTACCCCAAGGCGCAACGAACTCGGTGGCTCATATGGTGAATGCCATGAATAAAGTCTTGAAGGATTGCATTCCGGACATCACGATGCCATTCTTGGATGATATTCCGATAAAAGGATGTTCGGATGAGGAGAAAGATGAATCGAAAGATAAGGAAGGTTGTAGAAAGTTCGTTGCGGATCATATGAAAGATTGCGAGAAGGTGCTTCAAAGGCTCGAAGATGTGAATTTGACATTTTCGGGAGAAAAATCCGCATTCGGGCAACCGGAGATCTTGGTGGTAGGTCACTTGTGTGGAGCATACGGCCGGAAGCCCTCGCCATCCAAAGTGAACGCAATCCAAGACATGAAAGAAGAATGTGAAAACCAAACGGAGGTTCGAAGGTTCCTTGGAGCGTGCGCGTTTTATCATATATGGATTCCTCACTACGCTCATGTCGCTGAACCGTTATATGGACTACTAAAGAAAAGAATAAATTTCGAATGGCGAGACGAGCACACAGAGGCGATGCGAAGATTAAAGAAACTGCTTCTTGAAGCTCCGGCACTAAGGAAGGCCGACTATGCTGAAGGGAAACCAATTTACGTGACCGTAGATACGAGCCCAACCGGAATCGGGTGGGTCATCAATCAAGAAGGTGAAGATAATGCGCGATATGCCGTCCGGTTCGAAGCAAAGGTTCTCAGCGAACGGTAGCAAAGATATGCCCAAGTCAAGCGGGAACTTTGGGGTATTGTGTCGGCAGTGAAGACGGAGAAAGATTACCTGATTGGGTCAGAAGTGATAATAGAGACAGATTGTCTCCCAATTCTCGGAATGGTCTCGGGATGTGCGACCCCAGATCTTGCTATGCTAAGGTGGATCGCCTACATCAAGTCTTTAAACCTAGAGATCCGTCACATCGCAGGGAAGAAGAACGCCATGGCTGACATGCTGTCGAGGGCAAGATTTTCAAATGGAAGTAACATGGTTTCGGAAGATGAAGATGTCGCCCTCGACTTCTTCAAGATGGCTCGATTGTCGGCGGAAGACCAGGACACGCAAACCCTCCACGCCTTCAACGAGAACGAGTACGAAGGAGAGTGGTTACTCATCGGTAGATTCCTAAGAACATTGACGACAAATGCTTCATTAACAAAGGAGGAGGCCCTACGAATCCGAAAGAAAGCTTATCGATACTTCTTGAAGGGAGGATTCCTTTGGCGACATCCAAAAAGAAGGACAGGAATACCACGTCGAGTGGTGGTAAAGAAAGAAGAGCAAGAGACGTTGATGACCGAATTCCACGAGAGTTCTTGGGCAGGTCATAGAGGAACATGGGCGACGTTCGAAAAATTGAAGGAGAAGTACTGGTGGCCAAGCATGTATAAAGATGTACTCCATTTCGTGTCCACATGTGAAACTTGCCAAATATATTCAAATAAACGTCATCGTGATGAGTTAAAGCCGACATACCCACTCACCATTCACTTCAAATGGATGGTGGACCTGGTCTTGATGCCAATGGGAGTGGGACAAATGAAGTACTTAGCGCTCGCAAGGGAAGACTTGACAAATCAAGTGGAAGGACGAGCCTTGACAAATAAGACGACTTCAGCCGTTTGTAAATTTTTACTTGAAGATGTTGTTTGCCGATATGGATGTGTAGGGAAGATAGTGGCCGACCGAGGGGAGTTGGACGCGCACGAAGCGACGGAGCTCTTCGAAAGACTAGGCGTGAAGCTCTCCCTCACGACTGCCTACAATCCGGAAGCAAATGGGAAGATCGAGCGAGGGCATGGACCTATCGTTAAAGCCATCGTACGGGCATGCAACGGTTGAGTCGGGAATTGGCCACGACTATTACCCTATGCCTTGTGGGCCGATAGAACGACACATAACTCGGTGACAGGGTATATGCCGACGGAGCTTATGTATGGACAAAAGCCGATTATGCCCATCGAAAGGATGATCGTCTCATGGGTAGCGATACCGTGGGAGAACGAGATGAGCCGAGAAGAGTTATTAGCGGCGCGGATAAGGCAACTTGAAAGAAGACCGGAAGATTTAGAAAAAGCGCGAAAGATGATGAAGGCAGCCCGAGTAAAGAACAAAGTTCGGTTCAACAACACGCATCGACTTCGTCCCAAGAAGATTGAAGAAGGGGATTGGGTTTTGGTTTACGACAACACCCTTGACAATCAACATAGTACAACAAGGAAGTTCGCAAGAAGATGGTTCGGGCCGTATGTGGTGACAAGTGCCAACGATAATGCCACATACCACATTGCGGAACTAGACGGATCAAGGTTGGCCGTACCCATTGCGGGAAAAAGAGTAAAGCTTTTCAAGAAAAGACAAGACAAGGATCCTGACCTCGATTACCTCGACGATGAACATAATAGGCCGGATGAAAATGAAGACATGGAGGAATCTAATTGATCATCGTAGCCGAAATCTCACTTCTTCTCTTCTTGGCACGTACCGGAGGACGTGCGGTTTGGTGGGGGTGGATGTCGTGAAGATTTTCGAAAATAGTGTGAAAATCCCATAAAACGTACGAAATCGAGTATGAATCACGTAATACAATAATTGTGAAGATAACATTTTTAATATCTAAGTACAAAATGATGGAGGTTTCGAATGCACTTTATTACACGAGAAATGGACAACTAAATGTCAAGATATGAGGGTATAAAGTTTGTGAAAAGAAAAGAGAAAATTGTGAGATATCCCACATAGGCACGACAAATACGGCTCTCATCATATATAAGGTGGAGCAAAAGATATTATCTTTGTGTCTATGTGTGGAGCATAGAGAGTTCAAGGTAACTTGAACTAAGAATGGAGGTGGCTAGCTACTCGTAAAGGGTTTTGGCCAACCAAAACCGGACCGGCCATGGAGCCGGTGATCCGACGGCATCCGACCGCAATCCAGCGGCGGCATGCGGCACCGGTATCCGGCGGCGTCACCAGTAACCGACGGCATCCGGCGGCACCGGCGACCGACGGTATCCGGCGGCACCGGCGACCGACGGTATCCGGCGGCGGCATCCGGCGAATTGGCGTCCGGCGACTAAATAAAATAAATATATAAATATATATACATATTTACATATACAAGGAGGGCAAGTATGGATTTGAACCTTGCACCTCCAAGTTAGGAGTCAATTGGCTTACCATTAAGCCATGCTATTTAGTTAAAATTATATTTCTATCATTGTACTTTTACATGTAAATTCTCGTACATGAGAGCTAAAATGAGTGACATGGTTAGCATGCACCACATGTAATACTTAAGCGCCAAATGGCAAACATGCAATTTATGCATGTCTTGTACCCTCACATGCATCATATGCATGAGAGCATCTATAAAAGAGGGAAGGGGGAGGAGAAAAAAACACGGTTTTTTATGAAAATAAAGAGGAAGAAATTCGTTATCAAATCAATCGTGTAATCTCAACTTCTCTCTTTCCCAATCTATCTTAAGTACTTTCTCGCCAAAGCTTGTATCGACTCTAAATCCTTCTGGTCTAGAACCCCGGCGGTTCCGCCTCATGATCCGCGCGTAGTGATGGATCTTCACGACACCGGATCGGTTGGGACTGATCGGTTAGGCCGGACTGGTGCGTAAATTGGCTGCGTAAACCGGTGCGCAACAAGAAGCCGTAGTGGTGCGTAAACCGCGAGGCCGTTGGAAAGATATTCCGCATAGGAATATATTTTGGGAGTTATTGTAGAGCTCATTTATGAGCATTGAAGTACGTGTCAGTACTTCTGTTAGTCCGTATGGACTTGTATAAAAGTGCTTGTTGAGCACATCCTATGTACAGACTATGTATTATTTTTTAATTGCATTTGTGTGCATTCTCTCTCTCTCTCTCTCTCTCTCTCTCTCTCTCTCTCTCTCTCTCTCTCTCTCCCGCGTATTGTGTGTCCAAGCTCTCCATTAAACTTGCGTTTCTGTGTTCAGTTTTTTATTGCTTCTGCACATTATTCTTTTTACAAACATTAACTAGGTTACAAAGTCAGTTTATATACTGACTGACTTAGGGCAACTGCCATTCTCACTATTTATATAAATAGCCTAAGCCTAGTGTGTACAAAAGGAGACGATGTGAATACGTCCATTAGAAGCCCATATTCAACACTCCCTTGTAATGGGTGTATACATCTGAAATCTGTAGACCGAAATGAATGTATAATACAAATTGATACAAGGTTTACGAACAATCGAGCATTCGTATGAGTCGGAGAACTCCGAAGAGCAGAAGGCCGTGTTGGCCGAGTTTGGAGAGACTGAAGCCGAAGTTCAAACTATCCAGGTCTATTGTCCAAGAAATGTCCTGAGTGTTCGATTTAATCAGACCGATTCTTCATTACGCCCATTCGATGCCGAAGGGATCGAAATCAATCCGCCCGGAGACACTTGGTCATTGCATCCGCAATGTTATCGGCTGTAGGTACCTTCTCAAGGCCGATTTTCCCTGAAATGACACAATCCCGAACGAAATGATATCGAACATCAATATGCTTGGAGGCGTTGTGATGAACCGGATTTTTCGACAGAGCAACAACACCTTGACTGTCATTGTACACAATTGGAGCCGAGCCAATTTCGACTTGTTGAAACGTGCAAGCCAACCTTCTCAAGGCCTCGTTCGCCGTATCGAATGCGGCTACATATTCGGCCTCGGTCATGAGATGGCTCCATTACTGAATTTGAAACAATATCCGGTTGTTGATTTATGACTGTCTATGCAGCCCGCAAACTCAGAGTAGATATAACTGACTACGCCTAAGATGTGATTTGGGCCGAATACAATACCAAGGTCTTTTGTGACCACCAGATATCTAAACACATGCTTGACTGCGTTCCAGTGTGATCGGCCGGCATTATGCATAAATATGCTGACGACTCCAACGATGTGAGCGATATCTGGCCGTGTCGCGACCATCACGTACATTAGGGAGCCAACTGTCGGTGCATACGGTACCGACTTCTAATTTCCCCCTCCGGACTGGATGTCGGGCAGTCTCACTGAGATAGCCGAGTATGAATAGGGAACGGGGTAGAGGCAAATTTCGCCGATTGCATATTGAAGCGTTCGAGGACACGTCCAATGTAGTCGGACTGGGATAGAAACAATTGTCGTTGATTACGATTCCGACTTATCTTCATACCAAGAATGTGTTGTGCCGGATCGAGATCCTTCATGGAAAACTTCAACCACAGTTGCCGAACGAGTTCGGCTAGTTTTCCAGCATAGCGTTCAGAGATTAGCATGTCGTCTACGTAGATGATGAGGAAGATGGGTGATCCATCTCGAGCTGTTTCCGTGAAGAGACAGTGGTCCTCATCGCTCTTTGAGAAGCTGATCGATTGGATAAAGTCGTCGAACTTCTTGTACCACTGTCGCGGCACTTGTTTCAGGCCGTAAAGACTCTTCCTGAGTCGATCGACTAGATGTTCTTGGCCGGATGCCACAAAGCCTTTCGGCTGCTCCATATAAATTTCCTCCTCAAGATCACCGTGGAGGAAAGCCGTTTTGACATCTAGCTAAATCAACTCCAAATTTTCGGTTGCCACTACGCCGAGCATAAAGCGAAGGGTGGTCATTTTCAACACTGGCGAAAACATTTCGTCAAAATCAACGACGTGTTCCTGTCAAAAACCCTTTGCTACTAATCTGGCTTTGAATTTTGGCTTGGCTGAATCATACGTCTCCTTAATTCGACAAATCCACTTACACGGAAGAGCGCGTCGATTTTTTAGTAATTCGACTAGATCCCAAGTCTTGTTTGCATGAATGGAGTTCATTTCGCACTCCATCGCCAAATGCCAGGTGGCCGAATCGGTTGACACCAATGCTTCTTTGTATGACGTCGGTTCTCCAACGTCCGTAAAGAAGATGCCAGGAGAGTATCTCTCCGGGGGTTGCGACAGTCTCTCGGATCTTTGAGGTATGACTGGACTAGTAGCATTGGGAGTCGTGATCGGATGGTCGAAAGCCGAATCGTTCGGTTGTGCCGAGTCGAAAGTCTCCGAGTCGGTGTTTGAAGGTTCAGCCACTCGTGAAGCTGACTGTGTGTTGTGCGTTGGGCCTTCGTGAAGGGTTGGCACATTGGAAAAATTACCCTTCGGACTTCAATCGGCTTTTCGACCGATTGATGCATGGCCAACTCATTGAACACGACATTCGAACTTCAGACGATCTGTCTGTGTTTGGGGTCCTAGAGTCGGTATCCCATTTCGCCATCCATTCCATAACCGAGGAAAATAGATTTCCTGGACCGTGGTGCAAGTTTGCGGCAATCATCTTTCAGGACAAGGGCATACGCCTCACATCCGAAAATCCTCAGCTTGTCGTATTTCGGCTTACTGCTGGTCCATAATTCTTGAGGTATCTGAATTCCTAGATGCCTAGTCGGTGACATATTGATTATGTGTACTGCCGTAAGTAGGGCCTCTGCCCAAAAGCCATCTGACAGTCTGGAGTGTTGGAGTATTATGGAAACTATCCGTTCTTGAATTGTCCAATTCATTTGCTCGGCAATTCCATTTTGCTCTGGACTATGAGGTGCCGTAAATTCACATCGTATGCCGCGTTGTCGGCAAATTTTGACGAATTCCTTTGATTTGAACTCTCCCCCGTTATTGAACTGAAAGCTTTTAAGTTTTCGGCCGGACTGATTCTCAACCATGGCAAGCCAATCGGAAAAGATCGAGAAAACACGATCTTTGGTTTTGATCGAATAAGTCGACACCTTCTGCGTCGAGTCATCAATGAAGCTGGTGAAATACAAAGCACCACCAAGAGATTGATGTGGCATAGGACCACATACGTCCGAGTGGACCAAATCGAGTGGACTAGATTCTATCGGGGCAGATGAAGGGTGTGTTACAACTATTTTCTTGCCGTATTGGCAATGCTCGTAGAACTGATGATCTGAGAAGGAGAGTTTGGGGATGTATCTGGCTCTAGATAAGTGCGTGATGCCGACCTTGCTGAGGTGTCTGAGTCATCCGTGCCCTCTCGGAGTGTGACGTGCAAAGGATACAATGAGTGTATCTTCGGTCCTTGAGCAAGCAGGAGGTTCCCTCTGTGGAGCGTCCACCCTCCTGATGAGAAGCCAACACAGATGCCGACTTCATCCAATTGTCCAACTGAGATCAGTGGTTGTGAGAGCTCAGGTATGTGTCGGACATTGCATAGTACTAATGTAGCGCCACACGCAAGGTTGAGCTCTATCGTGCCGATTCCAATTATGTTGCAATGTTGCGAATTTCCTACCCGAACTAAGTCGGAATGTCGGGCCGTGTATTGCCGAAACTGGGATCGATGAGGAGTCACATGAAAGGATACACCTGAATCTAAGAGCCACGTGCTCGATTCTTCAATCGTAAGTAGAACTTCTAATTCGAATGGGTTCTCAATTGATAGTATATTCGGGTTGTTTATCAATACTTCGGCCGAAGAGCCGATGTAGTTGATCTCCTCGTGTCGGCCATTCTTCTGCTCGGCTCACTAAGCCTTATCATTTTTAGCCTTGCGTGCATGACAATCGGCTTTGATGTGTCCGGGTTTCTTGCAGTCGTTGTAGACTCGATTATCCCAGGACTTGCTCTGACTTCGCTGATTGTTCGGCTGCCGTGAAGAGTTTCTTCCATGACTATTTGATCGGTCAGTCGAACCTTGTACTACGTAAGCGTTGTTGGCTGAATCGTTAGCAAACAATTTTCTCCGAGCTGCTTTAGTCAGAATTGCACTCATGACTGAGGAGTACTTGACGGTAGCTGTCGACCCATTGCACACGGTTGTAACAAAAGTTTCCCACGAAGGAGGGAGACTACTCATAAGCAACATTGCTTTTAGTTCATCCTCGATAATTGTCCCCTGGGCCGAAATTTGGGAGCTTAAGCTTTCGTACTCATTCAAGTGTGCTTGGACCGAGTCGGACTCTTTCATCCGAAGGTTATAAAGGCGCCGAATCAGGTATATCTTGGTGGCGGCAACTTTCTTTCCGAAAGTGTCCGAAAGTGTTTTCCATAGTTGGAAGACAGTCGAACATGATTGCACCGTGAAGTACACAGACTCCGATAGGTGCATCCGAATGGTGGCTCAGACGATTCTGTCGAGCTTTTCCCATTCAAGTGACTTGTATCCTTCTGGAGGGTCTTCATTCTGCATCTGCTCCTTCCAGAAGTTGAAGTTCGATCCATTGAACTTCCTTAGACTCATCTCTGATGAGCTGGATGTTGAAGCCATTTGTGTTGGTATAATAGACTTTGTTCGGAGTTAGCTACGAACTGTGATGGAGTGCAACAGCTTGGCTCACTCGATGCCGTTCTAGCCGAAGTTGGACACAAATCATATTGATTACGAATATCGATGAATCCTGTTTGGAGTGACTATTGTCAACTGACTTAGTCAAGTTGAACCTGGATTTGATTGTTCGAATTCGAATGTCGATTTTCCGAGATTTCCCAACAGGAATTATGTGCAATTTTCCAAACCGATCCTGTTTCGGGTAATTGCAACGATGAGAGGGACAAAGCCTATTGGAGTCGTGTTTGCTTCGAGTGATTACGACAAGTAAGGAAGTACTCGTTAGATGACCTATTCGATTTTTGGCTAACCGAGTGAGGCATAGATGTGACCTGATCAAGAGAAGGGTCTCACTTCGAGCAACAACAATCACGGAGTCGAAGTACAATTGATAGACTTACTTCAAGGGTGATTTCGAACAGTGGAGTGCAGACCTTTAGTTGTTTCTCTTCGTCAAATGTAATTTCACGAGGAGTACTCAATCGAGATCTTCAAGGTGTACAAGAGAAGAGTTGTCGATGGAGGTTAGATAGATGGCAGCAACAGAATCAAACAATACCAAGCTCTAATGCCAAATGTTGGGATCACCGTCATCTAATGCGGAACAAGACCGTCACTCTTCTTTTATAAGCGCTTATATGATCATTAGTGGATACAAGATCGTAACTTTTATAGTAGCAACGACAGAAAATAAAACAACTAGTACGCCAAAGAGAGAGAGACAGTTAGGCACAATGTAAAGAGTATATTACAACTTAAAGCAACAACACTAACTAGGTTACAAAGTCAGTTTATATACTGACTGACTTAGGGCAACTGCCCTTCTCACTATTTACATAAATAGCCTAAGCCTAGTGTGTACAAAAGGAGACGGTGTGAATACGTCCATTAGAAGCCCGTATTCAACAATATCGTGCTTCAATAGTCTATCATCTTAGTGTGGGCGATAGTCTCATATGCACGATTTGCACATTTCTGTTTATGTCGTCCCTATCATTGTCTTCTTTCCAATCTTTTGTGAGATCATTCTCCTCCCATATCCTCATTCATTATCTTTGCTTGATCTATTCATCTCAACATATTAGCTATTTCTAGAGGAACTCCCCTCAAGTTATACCCTTCCATCCGATCTTTATCTTGCACATGTCTATTCCAATCGTCTAGTTCAGCCTTCTTGTTGTCATTCATCTTCCCATCATCACCATCCTTCTCTTGGTTCACATCGTGGCTTGGGTTCGAAGTTTTAGTGATGATATTCTTGTCATCAAATTAGACCATCCCAATGTGTTAGTGCCCAAGTCTTGATGTTACGGTTGTAGTTGAGGACAAGCTAGAATGGAAAGAATAAGAGGAGAATGTATTTATGCTAACAAGAAGAACAAAATCGCAAGAATACAGTGAAGATTGGTGTTGAACCGTAAGATTTCATTAATCAATAATTGTAGAGCATAGTTAGACACATGCATACTTGCCACCTTTGAACATGGAAGCATTTCATTTAACGATCATGCATTAGTGTGTGTGAGATGGAGACCTCTTGTAACCTTAAGTCTATAAGACAAATTATTTGTGAATATTTACACTACTATAATAAGGGGGTTATTGGCGCCCTCCTTTTTTTCCAAAATGCGTCACTATGCGACGTTGAAAGTGTTAGTCACTAATTGCATTGCTCAACAACCTTTGGAAAAATCTATGTAACATTTCCACACCCTCTCTAATCCTTTTTTTCACATCCATTTAACATCCACGCATACGATGCACACACATTTGTCAAACATGCATGATAGTTTGATCTACTACTCCCCTCCCACTCGAAACCATGTTAGTGACCTTAGCCAAATAACATTCACTTTGCAGCAACTACAACTCAAGAATTCCATGCTTCAGGACTCATTAGCCACATGTATCGTACGAAGTAGAACCGTGGTCCCACTAGAGGCGGGACAAAAGTAGAGAGCTACATGGGCTATTAGAACAAGAGGTAAAGCCTATCGCAGAAAGTCGATTAGGTTGATAAAAAATTCACGAGCCAAAAATTGAAGACGTTGCACATCTCGAGTGGCTCTCATGGATGGCTCTGGACGAGGCAGGTGTCACGGCCACCTCCTCGGATAGACCTTACCTTACCTTACCTCATTCGTCTTTCCCGCACAAAGCCTCACTCGTGCTCCTACAAGTTGGGAGCCCGTCCGCCCAATATGTACATGGTTTCTAGTATCTACACGTAACCCACCCACCCACCCACCCACCCACCCACCCACCGGAGATCATCAGTCCTGGGAATGATTCCGACGACTACAATGGGAGCTCCCTCCCTCCCTCCTTTTCTGCTACATTGCTAGGGTTTGCATTTTGAAGATCTGTTCCACATCTTGCCATGGTAATCTCTCACTCTCTCTCTCTATTTTTTTTTTTTTTGGTCTCTTTCTGTCTCTCTTTTTTTCTTTTTTTTCTTGCTTGATTACTATACTTCCGATTTGATTTGATTTTTTGAAACCAAAGGCTGATCAGATCTACTTTTCGTGGAACCCTCCACTACTTGAAGTAGCTTTTCCCTGAGCCATTTTTGAGAGGTTTTCATCATCCATATATCCGAAATTTGACGTTTTAGTTGCTATATGTATGGTCTAGGTGCGATTCTTTTCAATGTTCTATGTCAATCCTCTTTCAGGATCCAAAGGCTGATCGTATCATTCATGAATTTGCCTTTCTTATCAGGGAATTAAGATTTCTTTCCTGTCATGGAATTCTTTTGAAAGTAGCAATATGCCGATGTGACGTCTCAGAAGTTTGGCATTTTTAGTTCCTATTTTTTTTGACACAGATAGAGTTATTTGATTCAATTGCTAACTGCAACGTCTTGTTTATATGATGCAATTAACCTTTTATAGTTGATATATGTATGAATCAATCTTGCTAGACATTCTTTATTTTGAATGCAAACTTGGAATTGTCAGATGGAATAACGATTTTCTTGTTGCCATATGTATGATCTAGACAGGATTCTCTTTGTTACAACTGTTAAGAGTAAATTAATGTGGAGTTATTGTATATATGGTTTAAGTCGACCTCTTCTTTCCATGGACTAACTGAAAATTGATTGTTATGGTTACAATGAAACTAGTCAGTTTTGGTGACTACATTTATGTGTCAACTGAAAGTTGTGTCTATGATGAAGTTATGCTCTTTTAATTGATATATACACGATGGTATATGTAGGCTTCTTTTTTAAAGTGCTAAACCTTGAAATTGTTGTGGTTATGTTGACAGACTTACACATAATCTAATCGGAGAAGCAGGTTGCACTCTTTATCTCTATCCTTTGATTTCTGTTGTTTCTAATTTCTTTGTTACAAGTATGGAAGGTTATGATTTCTCAAATGTAGATGATATGTTAGCATTGCTGAAAATATCCTATAGGGAGTTTTTACAGTAATGCTGTCAATACAGAGATAGGCAGAAAGCCATCTTTTGTTGCATTGTGTAGTGTCTACTGCATGGCTAGGATGTTGCACATTATAATGAGTTCTCTCCCGAAGAGCTTGACAAATTGATTATCAATAGCACAAAGATATTGTGTAGTTGTATACTAGATTTTATTTTGCATATATTATATTGTTGTAAAATAAAATTGCCACAATATTGCAGCTGTATGAAACTGGTGCTGGGCTATACTATTCTAGATTTTAATTAGCCCAGTAAGAAAAGCTGAAAAATCTGTGTGGAAAGTGCTGAAACTTTAGGCGTTATTTTTGTTGAATTTGTCGGCAGTTTGAAAAGATTAAAACTTTCACAAATACTAAGGTACAGATTTGATTGTGTATTTCCCTGGCCACACATGCGGTGCCATGTGATGATTTCCATGCCGGTCTTTCATCTTGTAATTGCCGTTCGGTGTGTTTTAATATTGCAATCGTCAATTCTTTGCTAGACTATTCTTTGACTTACTTGTGGGTTAATGCTGACAACCCTAGTAAGATAGACAAAGTGTTACTTTGTTTGGAGCTCATTGTGGCTCTTCCATGAAGGGATACGATAAGGACATGCCACTGGTCAAGTGCAGTTGTAAGTCAATGCCTATGGTATGATAGTTTCTTTTTAGAAATGTGACATATCAGATTCGGACCAAGTTCCATGTTGTTGGTGAACCAGGACAAAACTAAACTGATGGTGTTTAGCACCACTCACGTATGGCTAGTGAAAGTGGAATCGGAATTCTGCTTGGAAGAGAAAGAAGTGGCATATGGATATCCTACACATACCAAGTAGTCTCGTTCACAGGGTCTTGGTTCTAGGAGCTGCTTGTGCTTGAACTTCTCATGGATATGTAACTCTTGATGCCCTTGAAAGGCAATGCATGCATATACGGTTCCAAGAACCACAAACTAAATTGTGGTTATTTCATACATCTAGAGCATTGACTCTTCTCAATGGAGTAGAAAGCTGGGGTCTGAGCCTTCATTGGTCACATAGCTGGACAGATTTTGAGAGACCGTTAGTCTTGTGATTGCCCTCATGATAAACAGCATATTCATATCCTTTGAAGTTTATGGGATACATTTTTTGGCTCTTTGTGGGCTGTTAAAGAGCAAAAACACACATATCATTTGATGTTGGGGGACAAAGATAACTTATTTGTTCTTTGAGATGCAATGTGGAGTTGTACAATGGTGCTTATAGACTAGCTCATTGGTACTTGTACATATGACACTTCTTACTAAGATGCATTATGGGAGCATATGTTCAAAGTTTATGGGATGCGTTTATTGGTTCTTCGTGGGCTGTTAAAGAGAAAATATTACATTTCACGTGATACGTGTGAAAGTGAGTAGTGACTCGATGTTTGAGAGAGAGGAAGAAAGAAATATTAATGTCTTTTAAGAGGCCAAAATGGCCTGTAAGTCCAAACAAGATATTACATCTTAAGTGCTGTCTTGTCTTTGAGAACAAATCAAAATAAAATAAATATTACACAGTAAATATAAAAGTAAATACGATGAAAAGAAAAGAAATGAGGGAATCTGGTTTTTGGCACATGTGAGATTCTCAAGTTAGATATATTGTAGCTTTTGTCTTCGAAAGATCTCTAGCATAGGTCGATCTAGAATGGAAATGTCTCCGAAGCGAGGGAAGCACCTACGATGGCGGGAGATAATGGCTTTTATCTATCGATGGCAAGGGTGTTGAGGTTGTGGTCCATAAGGCCGGGGTCTACGTGCACGGCAAATTGCTGTTGCCCGATCAATTGTAACCCATTTGTTATGTCCTGGTTTGGAGCTCATTTGTGTATCCCATGATTGACTTGTAGCATTAGGAGTGATGGGGCTAAAGAAAGTTTTGATTGTTCTTTGTGAATGAGCTTGTGTGGCTGTATTCTTCAACAACTTTTCCCAATGTCTCTTGAGCTCTAGCAAGAAAAGTCCTAGGCATCGTTGGTTCTCATATTCCATTACCTTGCATAGTGGGCCAAAGCCCTGTTTAAAGAGGCAATGGTATCTCCTTCTGATTTCATAAAAGACACTACAATGATTCCACTCCTTGATGACACAATTAGCAAATTCTCTCTTCTAGAGGTAGTCGTGTATATCTGCCTACTTCAATCTGTAATTGATGTGATGAAGTTCGCAGCTGCCCTATCACACTACGCAACGCATAAGATAGATCTATGTCCATATAAGGTGGCCTGATGATGAATCTATCCTCCGATGTGTGTAAGAAGTGTGTCTTATAGTGGGCCATCTTTGTTCCAAGTTGTATTTTGGGGCTGATCCATGTGATCTTGTTTTCCAAGTTAATAATATCAATTCGGATCACTCTATTCTTTTCCACTTTGGTCATATTTAGATGGGGACAGTCCAAGCTATATTGGAACCGGGGTAGTGCATTTATACTCATGCCATGTGACTCGAACCATTGTTGCATTTCAGCATACCAACAATGAGTGTCTCCATTTTCATCCAGTTGTCTTGATGACATACGTGCCAACCTTGGGTACCTTCGTTTAGAGAGCTCCCAAAGACGTTGGATAAATGTCACTGATTGGAACAATGCCTCGGTTATTATATGTGCTACTCCCATATTTGCTTGGATTATATCATGGGGCACCGATGCTTTGCTCCTTATCATGCGAGCAATCATTGACACTAAAGGTCTCTCTAAATCTTTCCAATGATTTGCCTTGTTAAGACTCGGTCCCCATGTTTCTACTCCATAGAGAAGAGTTGGTGTGACAAGTGTATCAAATAACCACAACTTAGTTCGTGGCTCTCAGAACTGCAAATGTGCAATTGTCTCTCGAGAGCAACAAGGGCTGCATATCCATGAGAAAGTCGGGCACAAGCAGCCTCCTGTAAGGAGAACCTAGGCCCTGTAAATGTTACTCCTAGGTATGTGTAGGAGCGTGTGTATTCCACTTTTTCCAATGATTTGCCTTGTTAAGACTCGGTCCCCATGTTTCTACTCCATAGAGAAGAGTTGGTGTGACAAGTGTATCAAATAACCACAACTTAGTTCGTGGCTCTCAGAACTGCAAATGTGCAATTGTCTCTCGAGAGCAACAAGGGCTGCATATCCATGAGAAAGTTGGGCACAAGCAGCCTCCTGTAAGGAGAACCTAGGCCCTGTAAATGTTACTCCTAGGTATGTGTAGGAGCGTGTGTATTCCACTTTTTCCTCTCCCAAGAAGAATTCTGGTTCTGATCTTGTTACCCATGCTTGAGTGGTGTTAAACACCATCACTTTAGTTTTGTCCATGTTGATTGACGAACCTTTGTCCGTACAAAATAGTTTTAAGGCATTTAGAGTTTTTGGAGTCCCTCCGGAGAGTCAGAAATCAGCACAATGTCATCAGCATATAGTAATATTTGTATAGCTATACCTGCTAGGCGTGCTCTGGGACCCCCGAATCTCCCTATATAATGTGATACCTCATCTATATAGAGACTGAAGAGAGTGGGGGATAGTGGGCATCCTTGCTTCACTTCAATTGTGCTAGCCATCGCCTCTGACAAGCCCTTGGAAAACCGGACTTTTCCTGCACGGATTCATAGAGTGCATAGATTCCCCATTGCATATATGTAGGAACATCTATCACATTATATAGAGAAAACACCAAATAAGAGATTACATCTTGAGTGTTTTCTCGTCTTTGAGAGAGAGAGAGAGAGAGAGAGAGAGAGAGAGAGAATAAATTGAACTTCACTTTTTGAACAGGTAGGTAGAATTAAGGTTCTTTCAAACCCCACACATACACGTCATACACATAATGGAACCTAATGTGAGTATAGATAGTGGGAGCATGATCCGCATTGTAGTGATAGGATTAGGTAACATGCCCACCTCGTCGCTCCAAGACTATGTCTCTCTAGTAGTGAACCACAATCAGATTCATCTTGAAAATGTGGCTTCCTTTTACACCGAGCATCAAAAGAGCCCTTTTGCTCAACAACCATGGGGTTCAGGTAGGCTCTGTTTCAAGTTCCTTGTTGGTGGTGCTTGCAAGAGCCCTTGGGAGGATTTCCAAGCCCAAAGGAAGATCCATGGAATCATTGGCCTCGCACATTGCCCTACGTCACCGGATATTGTATCAGTTTATGACCGCTTCCGTTCCATTTGTAAAGCTTATCCTTCTGCCCTTGTTAATCGTATGCTTGCTTTCTTCCCAACCGATGCTCATCAGGTATAATGATTTTTGCCCCTAAAGTTTTGTATGTTTGCTTTAGTTAAGCTGTCATTAGGTGACAATGATATGCCGCAAGGTTTTTGTTGTTTTTTCTTTCTTGTCTTTTTAGTTGATTTCTCATTAGGCGATGCCAACATGACCTAGATTTTTAGTTCTTTTTTTTTCTTTTTTGTTAGTTGATTTTTTATTACCGCCCCTGTTTATTTTCTTGGGTTGATTCTCATTATGTAAAGATATGCCTTTAGGAATTTGCTTTTCCTTTCACTTCTATGATTTGTACCTTACTCTTGGATTCCCTATCCTGTAAACTGCTTCTAGAATTGATTGTTTTGTTCCTTTTCTCTCCAAAGACAATTAAAAGCATATCTGACTTGAGAATGTTTACGTGTGTAGATGATGAAATTCTTTAGTCACGTCTTAATTCTACTTCTATTTACTTTTTTACTTATGTTTAGTTTGGTTTTCTGTTCTAAAAGATGAGACAACATTTTAAGTTGTAATCTTGTGTTTAGTCTTATAGGCCATTTGGCCTCTTAAAAGACTCTAGCATATCTTTCTTTCTTCTCTTCATCATCCCATGTTGATGACTTCTATCTGTAATAGTTTTCTTTTTCACTCTGGGAATCTTTGTTTCATAAAACTGATGGAAAGAGATAACGCTTATGATGAAAATGGGGTTTGATGAGTAATGATACACATTAAGAAGGATCCTGAAGAAATTATCAATTTGAATTTAGGTCGAGCAAGAAGAAAAGAAGAGACCACATCTTGTTTTTATTCCTCCCACGGACAGGCAGATGCTGGAGCTGCACATGGAAACTCTTATGCAAGAGATTGCTGCCAATTTTTTAATGGAGTTTGAAAGCTGGGTTCTTCATGCTGAAACTGTTGGTGCAACTTTGACTACACCATTGGATTCACAAGCTTCATTAAGCTCTGAAGAGGTAAGTAAAGTCCTCTTAATACCAAGTTTTCATTGGATCTTTAGACTATGAACGAGTCTTGAAGTAACTCACTGAGAAGCTTCTTCATTAAAACTCCATATTGGAGGGCGGTCCTTGTGTAAAGCATACCTTACTCATGTGTATTTTCGTATCTTCAAGTAACAATTTTTTATCAATTGATAAAATATTGTTATTTAATGTTTCATTCCAGGAATACGAAAGATGTTCTCTAGTTATCTTATGTATATGAAAAAGGAGAGTACACCAGTGAAATCATCATTTTTCCTCAAAAGTGCACTTGCCAGAAAAAAAATACATAGTGTGATTCTGATGTTTGATTGATATTGCTAGGTAAGTAAGGCCAAGAAGAGAAGGTTGGGCCGAGCTCAAAAAACGATTGGCGATTATTGTCTCTTAGCTGGATCTCCTTTAGATGCAAATGCACATTACAATACTGCAATAGAACTTGCTCGTTTGACAGGAGATGTATTTTGGCATGCAGGAGCAATTGAAGGCAGCATCGGTGCCCTAGTGGTAATGCTGTTTAGTGAACAATGTTCATAAGTATACATACATACATACATACATACATACGTGCATGTTGGAGGATGGCAGCTCCACACTTGCACTCTCTTTCATCTTTATTATCTCTGTTCTACATTCTCTCTCTTCCTAGATTCTTCTCTCTCTAGAATCTGCAACTCTTTAAATGCCTTCTCTCTCTAGAATCTGCAACGCTTTAAATGCCTTCTCTCTCTAGAATTTGCAATGCTTTAAATGCTTTTTCTCTCTTCCACTCTTTCCAAGATATTCTCTCTTATTCCTAGTTTATTGTACCTGTTTGGTAGTACAAGAGTCACTTAACTACTAAACAACAATTTCACCCACTTTCCCCAATTTTGTATAAATAGGCTATACCAGCCTCTTTTGTAAAGACTTTTACTTTCGTTGCTACTTAAAAACAAGCTCTACTCCTTGGTTGTGTCTCTACTCTTTGCAGCCATTTTTTCTACTGCTGTCTAACAGCCTTCTCACAGCTTGGCTGTGTCTATTTTGTTCCAACAACTGTTCCGCTGCTGCTATTAACAGCTTTTCTCACAATACATACATACATACATACATATATATACATATGCAGTACTATCCCACACTGTCTTTTTGGTTGGGTACCTGCTCTAAGGGATCTGCTTTTTTCGAATTAGGGTTGTTTGGACTTTTTTCAAGAATTCCAATTTCCATTCCCCCGTCAGTTGCAAGCAAAAACTAATACAAAACATTTCTATATTTTCATTGTTATTATTTCCTTTTGTTCATAAATTATCTCTTTATTGACCAGATACATCATTTGGGGAATAAGGATCCATACATTGAGGATGAAGTCAAGTTCCGTTATTATGAGGTTATACAGTTGTACCGAAGGTAATATATGTTTATATTTTGAAACCCAATGTTCTTCTTCACCTGCTCCAGTTTAACATTAAAAGATTGATAATGCTAGGGCAACAGCTATTTCGTTTGAACTGGAGGCAACATTGAAGCTTTCAAGGTTTCTTTGCAGGTAGTCTAAAATTGAACCAAAATTGGTTTTATGATACAATGTAAAGGTCTAATCTTATTCTGATAAACCTAGCTGAACGTTGAAGCTTAATATTTAAAGCTTTCCATATTACCGAGCATGTATGGTCTGTTTTAAAAATTTTCGATGGCCTTATGGTTGTCATTTATTAATACGAACTTCCAGGTAGTATGATCATTTCTAGTACAGTGAACAATTCAATGGCAAAATTTGCATATTTTTATTGTAAGGTTATAGACCATGCTAGAATCTTTTTATTCCTTCATTTGTCTTTCTGTTTGATGAATAGAGGCACCTGGCTTTTGCCAAATTTCCTATTGATTGTTTGTGTATTATCTTCTTTCTTTGTTTTTATTCTTATTGACAAATATGAAGTTGAGGGGAGGAACTTGCTTCTTGGAAATACTGAATGTTTAAGATTTGATTTAATGTTGAAGACCTGGCATGGTCTGTTTCTGAATTATGGTATACTTCCAGAGCCAAGTCAACAAAATATCTCGAAGTCTCTACACTCATTGCATCTTTAAGGATTTCCAGAGACAAGTTTTAACCATCAGAAACGCATTTGAAAAGCGAGTCAAATTTAGATATTATGTCTTGTATCAAATTTGCACTATTTTTGTTATTACTACTATTGCAGTCTACTATTAATAACTTAGCTACAATTGAAGGAAGTGCAAGGACATGACTGCTATGAATGTGGAGAGGAATGCCTTGGTAGACGGATCAAAAATCACCCCACTTCATCTCAAGCTTCTGTTTTAATTCTCAATTCCCAAGCAAATTGCTTGTAAGGCCTGAAAGTCCCAAGGAAACTTTCAAACTTTTATTCTAATTTGTTCTTATAGAATAGAAAACTTGACTTAATATAGTCAGTCCAAACAGTCATTATGGTCTTTTAGAGACTTTATGTACTGTCTTCTAGTTTAGGATATTTTTATACATAGCTCCAGTACATTTAATATCGGTGAATGCAGGAGGGAACTGGCAAGGGAGGTAGCAGATTTATTGATGGGTGCGGTAGAAGGAGCCAAAAGCATGACTGATGCCAATGATCGGCTTATTGTATATATTGAGGTTGCTCGCATATTTGGATGTTTAGGATACGATAGAAAAGCTGCATTTTTCTCTAGACAAGTTGCTCAACTTTACCTTCAGCAAGAAGGCCAATGGTGTGCCACTAGTGCTCTACAAGTACTGGCTCTTGGAGCAAAGACTTATAATGTGCAAAGCAAATATTCTTTTAATAAAGTCAAATCAGCTGAAGTAAGTCCTACTTTTTACGATTAATTGGGCATATTTACTTTATATTTTGCTGATGTTATATGCATTAGTGTTGTTTCATGAAGCCTTTCTAATATGGCTTACACTATGGAAGCTCAGGGAACAAATGTAGAGAGTAAGGAGCATGCTTCTTTTGATTCAGATGGGCTTTGGAGCACTTTGCAGATGAATGTACTGAATGATATGCTATTAGCAGCTGTCCGAGCAAATGACCCTCTTGCAGCTTGGAGCTCGACAGCACGATTACTGAGGGGTCATTACCCTCTTATAACACCCAGTGACCAAGCCAAATTGGCTAATGCTCTCACAAGTGCAGCAAAACAACTTCCTGTAGGGACTCGATGTTCAGATCCTGCTCTTCCATTTATTAGGTTAGACATATGTTACTATGAGATCTGTAAATGGAAGTTTTCCTTTTATTTATCTGCGTATTTTAGAAAAGTATGTTTTTTGCAGGTTACATTCTGTCCCAAGTTCACCTATGCAAACAGAAATAGTTCGGCGAAGCCCAGAGAAAAGGGAATGGTGGGTTGGAGCAACACCCTCAGGCCCCTTCATTTACACTCCATTTGCAAAAGGTTCTGATGCTACTTCTGGTAGTAAGGAAGAAGTTGTTTGGGTGGTTGGGGAGCCTGTCCAAGTTCTAGTGGAAATTGCAAATCCTTGTGCCTTTGAAGTGTTTGTTCAGAGTATCTATTTATCAGTGGATGCAGAAGACTTTGAACCTTATCCTGCTGTAGTGAGTCTTCCATCCAATTCCTCTCAATTATTATCATTGTCAGGTGTCTCTCTGAAAGAGGGTTCAATCTCTCTCAGGGGCTGTATTGTACACTGCTTTGATGTGATAACAGAACATAAATTTGAAGACATCAATGAGCTTTTATCAGATGCTGCTAAGGGTTTAAGTTTAACTGATCCTTTTCGGAGTGCTGGAGGCTCAAAATTGCGGCATACTTCAAGTCCAGCTATAGTTGTAATGCCATCTCTCCCTTTACTAACAACGCAGATAGTTGGAGGTCAGGGTGCTGCTGTCCTATATGAAGGAGAGTTAAGGGAAGTTCAAATATGTTTTGTAAATGCAAGCACTGTTCCTATTGTAGAAGCGCACATGTCCGTGAATGGAAAGCAACAAGACCATATTGTTTCAATGGGACAAAATGTCCTACAAGAGGCGCTGCCTTTATTGCCTGGTGCCACTGTTGTGGTCCCTGTGATACTAAAGGCTGGTCAGTTGTCTACGAGCTCTGAGGTAAATAATCCTCAAGAAGCTGCTAATAGTACTGGAAGGTTGGTTACAGATGCCACATCTGCAATGTTGGTGATCCACTATGCAGGTGAGCTATAAGCAACAAATTCTTTTGTATTTGATACATCAATAAATTTTCATGATCTAGTGAATGAGCTAACCAGTTTTCAAATGTTGCTTCTAGGCAAAGAAACAAACATTGAAGGTTCTATATTCCCACCTGGGAGGAGGTTGTCAATTCCTTTGCAAATGCATGTGCTTCGAGGGTTATGTTTAGTACATGCACGATTATTGTCTATGGAGGTCCCAGCGCAAATCAATACAAATAACCCTGATCTTTCGGCAGTGAAGTCTGCAGAGTCTGGCGAGAGCCTTGTGAAGATGGATCCATACAGAGGAAGTTGGGGCTTGCGGTTGCTCGAACTAGAATTATGGAACCCAACAGATGTTGTCTTTGAAATCACTGTTTGTGAAAGAAGAACAAGGGAGAGCTTAGAAGGCACCAAGCTTTCGGAAAATAGTGTTGAGTGCTTGTACCCCAGCACAAGGATTGATCGCGAGTATTCTGCTAGAGTCCTGATCCCGTTGGAGCGGCTGAAATTGCCTGTTCTGAACAAAGCCTATTTCAGTAAATTGAATGACCCGCCAAAATCAGAAAGACAAACAAGAGCTGAACTAAACATGACCATCAAAGAATTGAGCTCCAGGATCTGTGTTAAATGGAACTCTGGAAGAAATAGCATTGGTGAGATTTCAATAAAAGATGCAATCAGAGAAGCGCTCCAAGCCTCAGCTGTTGATGTGCTGCTTCCTGATCCACTCACATTTGGCTTTCGAATAACACCAAAGTCCATTTCTGATGAGAAACATTTAAAAACTGTAGCTACTGCTGGACTGAGCAGTAGTAGGGGTGGACAAGAGGACGACTCTAGGTTTAAGACAAAGAGTACTATTGTAACTCATGATTTGATACCATTAGAAATGCTAATAAGGAACAATACCAGAGAATCAGTGACATTGAGCTTCAGTGTGACATGCCGAGATGTTACAGGAGATAATTGCCTGGGTGGAGATAAAGCAACAGTATTATGGGCTGGTATGACTGCTCAACTATATTTTATTTCTGCTCATATTCTATGTGGTTGTTAATTAACTCTTGACTAACCTTTCTTCCATCTGGGAACTGGATATGTGGTTGGTTTGATGAGGTTTATTTCTGTATGCAGTTTTTAACATTATTTCTTGATATCTCAAGTGTCGACGCTTTCTTGGTGAATTGAAAGGACTCTTGGGTTTTTGGTGAATACATTGTATGAAGTATGTTATAACATGAAGCTGGAACTAGTAATTTTCCTTCTTTTGTGTGACAACCTACCGTGATACTCATTAGACCCGTAGCTTATGGTGCTGGATTGTACTCTTTATTTCTTGCTGAAATAAAGGGTTAAGAATACATTGTATGAGGTATGCGATAAGATGAAGCTGGAACTAGCCATTTTCCCTCTTTAATGTGACAACCTATGGTGATGCTCATTAGACCCATAGCTTATGGTGCTGGACTGTAGGCATGGAGAGGCTCAAATGAGAACTAATCTCCTCGAGGGCAGTTACCCATAATTTGCTTTCGCAGTTAGAAAAAAGTTAAGAATTGTTTAAAGACAATAGACAGTTGGTCACAAATCTTTCTATGAGAACTAAACCTAAAATGATGCCATGTGATTTGAACTTCTCCAGGTCCAAAGAGCCCTTGGTGAAAAGATAAGCTACATTTTCATGTCTAAGGATGTATATCAAGGCAATATCACCTTTTATGGCACCTCTCCTATGACATTGTTATAATTCCTTTTTTATGCTTTCAGAGCCAAGGTACTCTTGACCATTACTTTAGATTCCAATAGGGGATCAGTATTCAACTCTGCGTTCTGCCTCTTCGTGTGGATTAAAATTGCAAGATAGATTCCACAGTAGTTGTAAAGGCTGCTTTGCTATTCAGCCTTATTCTTCTCAATATGATGGAAATTTATTGCTGGATTCTGTTGTACTGAACCAATAATACGCATTGAAGTATTATTACCTAGCCTTGTAGTAGACATAAAACTTTGAATACCATGCACAGGGATACTTTACAAGATAAAGAATTTTTCCATAGCCTGCTTACTTCATGACTTGTGCTCGGTAAAGAACATTATCATTGTCTTGTGCTATTAACAGTAACACAAAACATATTTCTATGTTGCTATTGTCCGCATAACACAAACTGGATCCATTATCCATACTCCCCACAAAGTGTGTGAGATTGTGTATATGCATCTTGGAAAATTTGGGGTGAGACACTGGGCCTTGTAAGAAAGTCAAAGTAAGCATATTCCAAAAAAGTAAGAGAACCTAAAATAGCATCTGAGCTAATTTCAAACTTATCTGAGGTTGCATTTAATGTATTTCTATAAATATAACTAGTAGTAGATCTTAGCAAAATTCCTTCATGCCAGTAAATCCTTGGTGTTACTGCGATATATCTCTCAGATATGTCATTATAGGTGGCATTAGTGTGCGTGATATTTCTTATAGAAGAATACTAATGTTTTAGTTCTGTTCGGACTTTTTACTCAGTCTAGGTATATGGATTTCAATCTAGACGGTCGGGTGGAAGCTCCATAGAGATGTAGTCTTGATATTGAATGAATGATTAGGATACACCTGTGGTTATATTGAATACAATCTTCTGGAGTCTTTTGATTTGAATCACCTTAACAAACATGTGATCCTCAGTGAATAATATTGCTCTGGAATGGAAAGGTTGTGTATGTCCGTGCATGTGGGGATGGCTACCATTCCAGAGATTTTTTACCTATGTTTTAATACGACTTTTTTTGGGGGTGGATGTTTTATAATTGCAGGTGCACTAAATGGTGTTGAAATTGAGATTCCGGCAACAGGGAAAATCGTGCATACATTTTCGTTATGCTTTTTGGTGCCAGGGGAATACACACTCCTAGGGGCAGCTGTTATACATCAGAAGAATGAGATTATTAGTTCCCCAAGAAAACAGCCTTCAGATGTGGTTCAAAATTTGTCTTGTAGTGGACCCCCCTTCCGCCTTTTCGTGTCAGGCTGTTTCAAAGACTGAAATTGTGTATTTCCAAGTACAAAAATGTTTGGGGAATTTGTTATTGGATATTATGATGAGATTTGCTTATAGTATGCGCCAGAGAATCCATACATTTCCACGATTAATTTTAATACTTCAAATCTTTATGACAGCCTACAGGAGTGATGTTCTTTCTTCGTCTGTAGTGCACTCTTGTCACCATGTATGTAGTTTTGGAGGTCACCACACATATAAACCATGTATATCAGACATGTTCATTTTATCGTATATACCAAAATTTGATGAAGCGTTACATGTCACAATTGCATTTTTGAATATGGTAAAATTCACCATTTATGAGTGTTTTGGCATGATACATGATATGAGCAAGCACAATCAAAGGAGTTGCATCACACCTCCTTTAATGTAATATGTTTTTGGTTTATTTGCCAATAATAGCCTTCTCACATTCATTGGGATGAAAAAAGGAGTTGCATCACACCTCCTATAATGTAATATGTTTTTGGTTTATTTGCCACTAATAGCCTTCTCACATTCTTTGAGAATAACTTTTATCATGTATAAGTTATGTATCCATTCAATCATTCACGCAACCATGATGTATGATTAGGAGCAATTTGCCAAATCATTTATATATAGTGATTTGATAGCATTGCCCTTGAATAGGGCATCACACCTCCTTTAATGTAATATGTTTTTGGTTTATTTGCCAATAATAGCCTTCTCACATTCATTGGGATGAAAAAAGGAGTTGCATCACACCTCCTATAATGTAATATGTTTTTGGTTTATTTGCCACTAATAGCCTTCTCACATTCTTTGAGAATAACTTTTATCATGTATAAGTTATGTATCCATTCAATCATTCACGCAACCATGATGTATGATTAGGAGCAATTTGCCAAATCATTTATATATAGTGATTTGATAGCATTGCCCTTGAATAGGACAATTTATTCTCTATGTTACGAAAAATTGTGATATCAATGTGAATCTCAAACTAAAAATAAACAGCTGTGTTCATGCAATGAATGTACATTTCAAACCATTGCTATGTGTAATGTTGCAATTCACTAACTTTATCAATACATGTATGTATTTCATGTTTATTATACATTTGAATTTGACCAAGGCATGGTGCCCCAACTACGGGAGCCCTCCATTTAACAAGGAATTTTACTTGGGATATCAAGGGCTTTCTTTGAACCATAGATTGCAATCGTGAAGTTAATCAAAACATTGCAATATGTTGGGATACTTCGCTAAGTAAGGTAGTAACTCAATATTGGAATGCCTCAAACCTAGAAAAAGGCTTAGAGTTGGTATGATATTCAAACTCCATGCTTGCCTTACAAATTCAATCATCAAATAATACACCCAACAAGGATTGAACTTTGCATCCACGATTATAATCTTCTTAATATGATAATATAAAGAAGCCATTTTATATTATTACTACAAACCGATCATATCTACATTACTTCAACCCTTTTAAAAATGTTAGGGTTTTGTACTATGTTATTATTATAAGAATGAATAGCAACAGGTATCATATCAAATTGAAACCAAAAGGGGTGTGTGTTATTTAAATTACTAACCTTTCAAATATAATAGATCTCTCTTTCTCTCTCTCTCTCTCTCTTACCCATGACCTCCTGGGTCAAAAGATACCTTACAATCAAAAGATTAACAATATGAAGATGTATGGCACGAGGATGTTATTTATAAAGGTTACAGCGGGGTAGATTGCGTTGAACCAGGTGGGCCACCCACTAGGGCTGGATGCAATGTATATGTCATGGGAGATAGTAAAACTATTGAATGAACTAAATCTTTTTATGAATATGATGTCTCATTTATCAGATGCCATGCTATTGTTATTGTTGCCTAACCAAGTGAAGGCACAATTTGTTTTTTTTATGATAAAAATCATTGGCGCTAAGCGTGAGGTAGTGCTATACATTTGGTGAGCATGTATACATATGGAAATTCGAGATGAGCATGTATATATGCATGTTGGGAGAAAGAGCAAGAATGCGCCTTGTTTGATGCTCTCAATGGAGTACCAAAACATATACTTGGGCTTTGAAAAAAAGATTTTGCTTTCTTTTTAAGGTTACAAAAACAATATGGAATATCCAAAACTAGAAGTTCATTATGAAATTTCTTAACACATTATCAAATTTAGAGCTACAACCATATACACTAAAGGACGACTTTGATCGCCGAGACATACTAGTGTCTTCACATTATGTACAACCTATAAACATATACAGAAATCCAAGGTAAGGAAAAAGAGAGCACAGGAAACAGGCATACTTAGAGGTACCCTCTCTTGAAGGGACCTGGATTTAGACTCGTGCAATACATCACAGGCGTGATATCTGCATCTCTCTCAAATATATCATCACTCCAGCGAGCATTTATTTCTTTTACTCTTGGTGTCCATAAGCTTGCATTTGCAAGTGGGTTAACTTGAAGCCCAATTGTTGTGCCGAATTCTCGAAAAGCCAAGCGATACGAACTTGGATACTTTGTGAAAAGGCCAACAGCATAGAGTTGTTCTAATATGGAACATATTTGATAATGATCACAATTAAAATCATGGAAAAAGCTAATATAACTCACAACTCTACATCCAACATCCTAACTTTTGTGGAGGGTAAAAGAACTCTTAAATTATTCCTTGTTCAAATAGCCCACTATTCACTCCTCTCTGGAAAGGAAGATGTATTTAGTTTGAGTTTCTGAGATGGTGCCTTTCATTTCTCAATTTTTCTAATATAATTCCACGGGAGAAGACTTTGAAATACTAAAATGTGTTCATTATTTTCTCAAATGCTTCCAAGTTTCCATTATTTCCTCGCATACCTGTGGTCATCCCCCCCCCCCCCCCAAAAAGAGAGCAATTAAACGTGTGATTTCATCAATTATATTGTTATTTTATCCCCATTTTTTCAATTATATCGTCATTTTATTCCCATTTTTTCTACTGTGTTACTTGATCAATTTATGGTACAATTCGTCCCCCTTTTCTCTTTTTAATGGGTTGAGCAAAATAATGAAATCTCAAAGCAGCCATGAATATTTCAAAGTTTCCCTAAATTTTCTCATGTAATAGGTTTTTTCTCGAAATACATTGCCTTGAGCTCATTAATTCCCCTTGGTTCATATGCATATTGTAACTACATATAAAATTATTTGTCATTTAACACAGAAAATGTTTTATTTTTCATTGTTTCCTTTTTCACATGTTTCACATGAGGTGACATGAGGAATTTAGAGAGTAGTTACCAAGAGCTTTGAGCGACACATTGGTAACATGTAATGCCCATTCTTCTCTTCCCAATACCTCTCTACCATGATCATCCACAAACCAATGGCATATCCAAAGAGCTTCTCCTAAATCTAAAGGGTCGTTGCTTGTATAATGTTTATACTTGTTCAACACCATCCTTTGCATCTGTGCAATTTCCATGTTCAAAATATCATTTGATCTGGTGCACCGATGGGCAAGAACCCGATATGTCATGTAACCATCGAAAGGGTCTAGGTTCCTACACAAATTTACATTTTACAAAATTCAAAAACTTTAAAACATGGAAAATCTACAAAACTAATCTTAATGCTTCACGAAATTCCAAAAAACACCACTCATTTTCCCTCCTCTCTCTCTCTCTTTATTTTTTATTTTTATCGTAATTAGCTTAACCTATTGGTAAGTTGTTACACTATAAGCCACTATGTCTTGGGTTCGAAACCCAATTTTACTTACCTCTCTATTATATACTCCTTATATATCTCTTAATTCACTAGATGCCACTGTGGAATGTAGGGGTTGAACCCATAACCACCTGGTCTCCATTGCTCTCTCTCTCTCTCTCTCTCTCTCTCTTGTTTTGAGAGACCAAATAGGAGCTTTGGAGAGAATAGTATTTTGAATATTTCAACAAATTTGACGGATTTAATAAATAAGAGGGATATTTTGGTAAACTTTCAAAGCGACAAAAAGGATGAGTACTCTTGATCATTGAGACATTTCTTCAACACACGCATGCACATACACACACACATTGTTTTTTTTTGAGGCATGTAAGAAATGAGTCTCACCCTTCTGACCAAACCAAAGGCCTCGACAAGTCGATGCTCATTTTCCAATACATTCGCGGTCTTGCTTTGTGCGTGTCATATACAAAATGTTTATGCACTGACTTTGCAAGCTCAATGGCAAGATCATTGTAGTGTTCATTGTTCCTTGCTATACTCATTCTATTAAGGGCTGTGAAAATACCATACACAATTAAGCAATACAATCTCAAATCCTACACAACATCTCTCTCTCTCTCTCTCATACCATACACAATTAAGCAATAAAATCTCAAATACCACACAGCATCTCACCCTCTCCCTCTCCCTCTAATGCATCAAAGTTCAAATCTCACTAGGTTTATGAGCTCTGCCAAACAACCTTACCAACTGACCTACAATCCTCTAATCTCAGTTTTGGAACATTGAGGTATTTCGGTGTTTACCCTTCAATAGCTTGATTTGAGTTAGATCCATTACATGTTTGGTTCCGTATTTGCAATCTAATCTTCAACGTTGAGACGGTCTTTCTCCATCCTTGGACCTATTCAGCTTCATTGGAGCAATCATCATCATAAATATGTATTTAGTCGGTTTGGTTCATGCAGGAGTATTGGAGCGGCCTCAATTCCTGAGTATTCAAATGGAAACTGTAGTGACAAGGTTGAATCTCACAAGAAGTTCCTTGTTTGATCAAACAGTCTTTCTTACCCAATCAAGGCACATCAAACTCAATTTTTTGACTAGTATTAACTGCTCTTCAAATTGGTCTAGACTATCAAGTTTGTGGCCACTATTCTAGGGTTCGCGATTCAACTTTGACCCATACTGCTTACCCAGGTTCAGCCCAAGACAGGATGACCTCATCGTGACAGCCAGTACGGTAACTATGAAATGGATCCATCCCTGGTCAGATTATATGTGCAGATGATGAACCAAAATTACATCATTTCTATATATAATCGATCAATTATTGTATGTACGAACATTAACAACAAGTTTGTTTTTTTGTAGTAGTTTAATTACTTGACTGGCACCTAGGTAGAGAAATCAATCTATTCATAAATTTCTTCACTTTACAACTTTATGTATGAGCATTAGCTACACGTTCCTTTTTACTTGTAGGCCAATTCAACTGCCATCTAGACAAAGGAATCAATTTGACTCATAAATGACATCTAGACAAGGAGATCATTTCCTTCATATGAGCACTACCACCATGAGCATGCATTAAATTTTAATATGTACAGAATCATACCAGATTACAAACAACCATATCAAACATATGCATCCATTCAACGAGTGTGAAAAAACAAAGGAAGTAATGGTAACTTGTATCCACATAAAGTAAGCAATGGTAAGTATAAAATGCATACCAAACATCCACTTCGTCAAGTAATGGAAATATTGGCCATCACCATCTTCCTCATCTTCTTCGGCTTCTTTCCCAATCCTAAGGCCGCCCAGAAGAGGCGAATCATCTGATGCACGCCCAAGTCTTGAATGGGCGCCATGACGATGCCGACCAAGTGTCTCGTGGACATCAGTGATAAGGGCATCTGCCATGTCAAGGTACATGGGGTTGTCTCCACATTCCTTGAATAGTGTTATGAAGTTGCACACACCAAACGCATCGGTCCATAGGTATCTCTTCTTCTTCTTCTTCGAGCTATAGCTATGGCTTCCGTAGGGTTTTGGGCCCCATGTCAACGTGTTAGAGGAAGGAGGGTCTCCATACACCCTGCACATGATTGATAAGAAAGAACGCATTTCTGTAGAGAGACTCATCTTGCACAGAAACCTCTGGATTCTCCTTCACCCCTTCTTCGTATGAATACCACCACTCCATTACCTAAAAATCTGAAAGCTTTCTATTTTCGGAAACATTAGGAATGTCTCAGGCAAAGAAAGTTGTTAGATGTAGGGTCCTTCCCAATTCTATAATGGCTTTCATCATCAATCATATTTCACAATCACTTCACTTCTCATAAACCGTTTCTGAACGGTTTGGTGGTTTAGTGGTTTGCTTTGGTTCATGCTTGAGCCTCCTTAACCGGTTTGAGTTCAGTTTGGCAAGGCTCAAGCCAAACCCAACCGTGTAGAGCCAACATGACTCCTAAACCGGTTTGGTTCAAGCTTGGAAACTCTCAAACTGGTTAAGGCTTAACCGGTTTGGTTTGGACAAGGCCAAACTAGTTAAGCCGAAACCAAACCGTTGCCGATTCCTAACCGTCATTGAATGAAGTGAATTGCCTTGAGACTACATTTAAAGATGTGTTGATTCTCACTAACCATAGAGTTATGATCGATTGACTATAAGCTAGTGCATACTCTTAAATGTAAAGAGACTTGGTATCCACTCAAGTTGATGGTACATGCACTTTGGCTACATGAATTCAATTTATCCATAACTAATTAACAAACAAACACTTGCCCTCCAATTGTGAGTTGCAACTCTAACTAAGGTTTTGTGATTCAAGGATGTGGGACAACAAACAAACACTTCCCAACTTTATCTTTTATTGTGACTTTGACTAATGTATGAAGTATGAGCTCAACCCCTTGTGGGCTTTGCAACTCAACTCTAGACAATATGTGTATGTGTTATAGAATAGACTATTAAGCAAGATCAAAGAGTGATTAGATATTAACTCAAATCACTAATCACATAACAATATAATCTCTCGATAGAGCTCATAAGCTATGCTCTTCTCTATATAATCCAAAATGATTGAGATACATGAGTTTATGACCCACAAGATGATGGGATGCATGCATACTATTTATATAATGAAGTCTTGTTAACCAAAACTTAAGACTAAGATAGATATAGCATGACTCATTTCATGCATGAGTTCATAACACTCCCCCTCATCTCATCATCATTGTTTTAGCTCATCAACTTTGATAATCTTCTAAGTCCAAGAGAAGGAATGTTTAGCCAATGTTTTGATGCAGGTAAGCTTTTGGTAAAAATATCTCAGTGTCACAGACACACCAACGCTAGACTACGACAAAGCATAGATGACAAGGCTACGACCGATAAGGTTACGAATGTGGAACTCGACGTGATGAAGCTAGAAACTCGGGAAGTTGGGAGCGATGAGATGAGGAACTTAAGACGCTAGGAACAAATACAATAGCATAAAGACAAAGATGTGAATCAAGGAGAGAAGATGGGACTAAACAAGAATATTAGATTGATGTGTCAATGACTGGTGTTGAATCCCTTGAAAGGGACCAAGGAGGTTACAAGTATTTATACATATTGTGAGTCGAAGTACATGCATTAGAATATTTGGGAGAATATTCTAGAACCCTCTAGAACCTTCTAATTCTAGAACTTTCTAAAAATTCCTAGAACTTGAAATAGATAATCTACGAATAATCTATTAAGATATACATAACATGACCATATATTTGGATGTGTTAGTTAGAACACAACACTTGACTATATATAAGAGGTCAAGAGTTCAAATCTTAACATGACTGTTGTCATGTCTGTGACATTATCCTCCCCTTTACGTCCGCCTTTTCGAAAGCATGGTGTAGAGGTGAGTTGAAAGAGAAAACCAAAGTACTTTGAGGAGTGAGTGACCATGAACAGTCTTCAGTAGAAATAGGAGCACAGGTAAACGTGAGCAACCATGTGTGGTCCTCATCGGATACAAGAACACGAACGTGAGTGATCACGTTTGGTTCTCACCGGAGACTGGAACACCAACGTGAGTGTGAGTGACCATGTATGGTCCTCACTTGGAACTGGAACACCAACAAGCATGAGCGACCATGTGCGGTCCTCACCAGAGACTGGAGCACCAACATGAGTGCGCGACCATGTGTGGTCCTCACCGTAGATAGGAACACCAACAGACGTGAGCGACCATGTGTGGTCCTCATTGGGAACTGGAACACCAACGAACGTGAGCGACCATGTGCGGTCCTCACCGGAGACATGAACACCAACGGACATGAGCAACCATGTGCGGTCCTCATCGGGAATTGGAACACCAACAGGCGTGAGTGACCATGTACGGTCCTCACCGGAGACACAAACACCAAAGGAAATGAGCGACCATGTGTGGTCCTCACCGGGAATTGGAACACCAACGAGCGTGAGTGACCATGTGTGGTCCTCACCGGAAACACGAACACCAACAGATGTGATCGACCATGTGCAGTCCTCATTGGGAATTGGAACACCAACGGGCGTGAGAGACCATGTACGGTCCTCACCGGAAACGTGAACACCAACGGGCGTGAGTGACCATGTGTGGTCCTCACTGGAGACACGAACACCAACAAATGTGAGCAACCATGTGCGGTCCTCATAGGGAATCGGAACACCAATGGACATGAGCGATCATGTGCGGTCCTCATCGGGAACTGGAACACCAATGGGTGTGAGCGACCAAGTGTGTGAAATGAACACCAAGGGTGTGAGAGACCATGTACGGTCTTCACTGGAGACAAGAACACCAATGGAAATGAGCGACCATGTGCGGTCTTCACTGGAGACATGAACACCAACGGACGTGAGCGACCATGTGCTGTCCTCACCGGGAACTGGAACACCAACGAGCGTGAGAGACCATGTACGGTCCTCACTGGAGACGCGAACACGAAAGGGCGCAAGCGACCATGTGCAATCCTCACCAGAGACAGAACACCAATGGATGTGAGTGACCCTGCACGGTCCTCACTGGGAATTGGAACACTCAACGACAATGACAACTAGGCAAAGTAGTGTTGATGACGACAACAAGCGGGTTGAAGATGAAGATGTTGAAGATGAAGCAATGAAGGCAATGATGTTGACAAAGCGACTTTGGAAGCAACGACTTTGATTATGGCAATGATGGAAGCGGAGAAAGAGATGAAGAGGATAAGAAACATAGAGATCGAGATGTTGAGGTTCTGAAGAAACACAAAGACACATATACAAAGGATGATAGAAAACACAAAGACAGGGATGAAGGTGATAGGAAACGTAGAGAAAGTGACGAAGATAATAAGAAACACATAGATAGAGATGAAAATGGTAGGAAAAACAAGGAGAAGGATGACAATGACAAAAAATGCAAAGATAGGGATGTGGAAGATGATAAGAAGTGCAGAGATAGAGATGATGATGAGAAGAAACTAGGAGATAGAGATGTGAAGAATGAGAAGAATCTAAAAGACAAAGACGATGATGAGATGAAACTAAGAGATAGAGATGGCACGAAAGATAGAAAACAAAGGGATCTTGATGATGATAAGTCTAGAACCAATGACAGTGACGATGGTAACTCTAGAAGCAAGGGCGATGACGAAGACGGGTAATGCTTCCAGTTGGATGGGATTCAAACTGTCACAGACACACCAACGCTAGACTACGACAAAGCCCAGATGACAAGGCTATGACCGATAAGGTTACGAACGTGGAACTCGACGTGATGAGGCTAGAAACTCAAGAAGTTGGGAGCGATGAGATGAGGAACTTAAGATGCTAGGAACAAATACAAGAGCATAAAGACAAAGATGTAAATCAAGGAGAGAAGATGGGACTAAACAAGAATACTAGATTGATGTGTCAATGACTGGTGTTGAATCCCTTGAAAGGGACAAAGGAGGTTACAAGTATTTATACATACTGTGAGTCGAAGTACATGCATTAGAATATTCGGGAGAATATTCTAGAACCCTCTAGAACCTTCTAATTCTAGAACTTTCTAAAAAGTCCTAGAACTTGAAATAGATAATCTACAAATAATCTATTAAGATATATATAGCATGACCATATATTTGGACGTGTTGGTTAGAACATAACACTTGATTATATATAAGAGGTCAAGAGTTCAAATCTTGACATGACTGTTGTCATGTCTGTGACACTCAACATGATTTGAAGATGTTGCAGCTAATGTTTGCTTTCTCAATGGCCAAGAGATTGTTGTGCCACCAACAAGGAAAACATATCTTGTTTGTGATCTACCAACATGAGGGTCAGATAAGAACCCAACGTCAGAATAATCGGTCAATTGACCGTGCATAGAACCGTTGGTAAAGAAAATACCCATATCTTTGGTGCCTCGTAAATATCGGAAAATCTGCTTAAAATTCCAGTCCAGTGTCGACTGGTAGGATCGTGACTATACCGAGCCAACAAATTGACAGCGAACGAAATGTCCGGATGCGTACAATTGGCCAAGTACATAAGTGCACCAACAATAGCCATGTAAGGATCCTATGGTCCCAATGTTGACTCGTTAGAAGATCTTGGTCGAAATGGGTCACGAGAAGGATCCAAAGAGCGCACTGCCATAGGAGCTCTAATAAAATGAGCTTGATACATAGAAAACCATTTTAATATTTATGGATATTAGCGCTCTGATGAAGATGAATTCCATTAGATAGGTGCTCGATCTGAAGACCCAAGCAGAATGTAGTTAAACCGAGTTCTGGTATGGATCAAATTGGCGGCTAAGCATAGCAACAACATTTTCAATAGCATTGGATGTTCCAATAATATTGAGATCATCAACATAAATAGAGATGATGACAAATTCTTTGAGATGATGCTTGATAAATATGCAAGGACAAATCATCATCATCTTTAAATCCATGAGAAAGAACATATTGAAAGAGATGTTGATACCACATATGACCGACTTATTTAAGTCCATACGACACTTGATCGATGGACTGCAAAATTTTCCAAGTTGCATAGAGTTGCAAAGTTCTTCAGGTATCTTCATGTATATATCTTTATCCAAGTCACCGTAAAGATAGGTTGTAACCACATCCATGAGACGCATATGAAGACTTCGTTGAATAGTAAAATGAATCAACCAATGAAAACTCGTTGCATCCATAACCAGAGAATATATATCAGTATAATCAATACCAAATCATTGCGTGAAACCTTGAGCAACAAACCTTGCCTTATAACGAATAACTTCTCCTTTATCATTACGCTTCCGCACAAAAACCCAACGATAGCCAACATGTGTATGACCAATAGGTGCCTCTTGAATTTTACCAAAAACTCCTCGTTTGAGAAGACTATTTAGCTCAGCCTGAATAGCTTCTTTCCACTTATCCCAAAAAGGAGATGCTTTTGCTTCTTGAATAGTTTGAGGATCCGATTCGTTCTGGAAAGTTGCTTCGACATAGAAAATGAAGATATCATTAACCTCTTGTCATGTTATTAACTTAGAATTAGCATAATTAGCAATTGGAGACTCTTCACTAATTGTCCTATTTTATACTATAGGAACTTCAATCTCAACCTTAGTTGTTGGTTTTCGCTTTCTTAATTGTTTATCTTTTGCTCTGATAGGCTGCCCACGCTTCCTTTGAGATTCTACAACATGTGTCGGTGATTCGTCAATCGAAATTCGAGCAGGATTAATGTTAGAGACCTTCATATTGAAAGTGTCAACAAAAGCATCTCGTGCATTGTTGGCAATACTTTGTAGATGTAATATTCGTTGAACTTCTTTCTCCCCCTCTTCGGTATAAGGATCTAGTGGTACTGGTTTATCCTTGGGCCAATTAAACATTAGACTTTGATCAATCTTTACTAATGTTTCTCTTTTCTAGTTATCATCCCCTAAATCGTCAGTTGTAGGTTGGAGATAGCAGATGGTTGAAGGAGAGTTGAAACATAAATTCCGAGTCGACGTTGAGGACCAAGTTTCGTACGGGAATGTGGAGAAATAGGAACATAAATTGCACAACCAAATACTCATAAATGAGAAATAGAGGGTGGAAAACCTATCATGAGTTGATGGGGAGAGTAAACATGATATGATGACGGCCGTAGTCAGAGAAGTTGCGGTGCATGAAGTACTGCATGTCCCCATGTTGAACTAGGCAAATTCGATTTGAGAAGAATTGGCTGCACAATTGCTTGGATTTGTTTAATCAAAGATTTAGCCACACCATTTTGAGTGTGAACATGAGGAATTGAAACTTCAAAATTAATACCGATAGATTTGTAATAGCAAATAAAGGTTGTTGACGTAAACTCGGCAGCGTTGTCCATCTGAATCGACTTAATTGGAAAATTTGGTGTAAAAGTTAGCGTGCGGAAGCTTGACTAAACTAGTTTACCCGGGCAACAACAGAGCATAGAAAACACAAGTTCAATGGAAGATTGAGAATATTTAGCATACACGGGAGGGATAGAGATAGAGAGAGAGCATAAACTCGATTAAAAAATAACACTCTATAACTGTGTAACTACAACGTGCTAAACAACAATATTTATACAAGTCCTCAAAAGAACTGATAGAAGTATTATGTACTTCAATGCTCATACAAGCGGATGACACTAACTACGAGGACTCTAACTACCTAGTAGTCTAGGAGTATAGGCTACTACTAGCCTTCCGGTTCACATTTGAATCCGGCTCCCCGATCCGTCTCTCCGATATTGCTCCTAGTTCCGGATATCATCCGGCTATTCGTTCCGGATACCGATCCAACTCTGGCTTATTCAGCCGATCTAGATCCAGTTGAGCTTGCTCACTCAACACTCCCCCTCAAGCTCAACTTGAGGTTGGATCGTGGTGTCAGTTTCTGTGGTAGCCAGTTCTTCCGTTCGACTCCTTCTGGCGTCCTCCCACTTGCTCGCTCTCCTCGTCTGGTCCAGTTCTGCTTCCCATGACCCGTCCGGTGCTGCGCACCTCGACCTCCTTGGTTGGCTTGTCAACCCATCGGTTCCTCCATGTCGATGTCGACTTCTGCTGCCTTCTTGTCCGCTTGGCCTTTAGTTGATCCGGCTCTTGCGAATCCAACAATTGAGCCAAATCGGCTTCCTCCGATTCGTTCTAGCTCTTGTTCGAGTTGGTAGTCTCCAACTCGTCTTCCGCTTTTAGGCCCTTCACCACATCGGACCACGTCCGGGTCTTGGCCTTCTTTTGGTCAGCTCTGTCCTTCTTAACTCTGTCGCCATTGTCGCTTGCTCTGACTTGTTCGGATGTGCCGTCTCCTTCGGTCGGTTCGGCTTCCTTTATCTACTCATCTCCCCCCTTGGTTCTTTCTTCCTCTCCGGCTCCTTGTCCGGTGCCATCCGTTCTTGTTCTCCCCCTCAAGTGCGGCACATCGAGATGTTGAATGCTGAGCATCTCCGAAAAATGTTGCAACTTGTCCAATCCGAGCGGCTTGGTGAAGATGTCGGCAACCTGCCGATCCGTATGAACATACCGAAGTTCAACTTCACCGCTTAGGACCCACTCACGAACAAAGTAATAATGCACTTCTATGTGCTTTTTCCGAGCATGGAATACAGGGTTCTTGACGAGCTGTATGCTGCTTACGTTGTCACAATAAATCAGGATCGGGGTCGGCACCTCGATCCGGAGGTCTCGCAGCAATCGCCGAAGCTAGATGGCTTCACTGGTGGCAATGGTAGCGCCTCGGTACTCAGCCTCAATACTTGATAGAGCCACTGTTGGCAGCTTTTTGCTGCTCCATGCAACAACCGCGCTACCAAGAGAAACCATGTAACCGGAGGTGGATCGACGGTCCAATGCATCATCAGCGCAATCGGCATCGGTATATCCGACTAGCTTCCTAGCTATACCGTGTTAGTATAACAGTCAGGATCTGGGTCGGCACCTCGATCCGGAGGTCTCGTAGCAGTCACTGAAGCTAGATGGCTTCAGAATTGGCAATGGTAGCGCCTCGGTACTCAGCCCTCAGTGCTCGACCCGGTTTGAGGCCCTTCTTGGCTGGTTCGGGCTTCATTTCTGAAGATCCGCCTTCTCCCTTTCTGGGGTCAGATTCGCTCTGATCTGCCCTTCACTACCGATATCGTATTTCGACATCTTCTTCTTCCCTTTCTCTTTGCGCGTGAACCGTCTCCTCGGCTCCTTACGCCTGGAGAGCATGACAGAGTCTCCACTACTCGCCGGTTCTTCATCCTTCAGAATCGGGCCGAAGTCAGAAGTTGGAGTCAGTAGAGAGTACCATGATGTCGATTCATCAAACTTGACATGTTGGCTTACTTGGACCTGTTTAGTCTGGGGGTTATTGTTGAGAAGGAAGCTCAACAAAGGTATGTGATGCTTATTGATAAATAAGCTATAGTAGCTATTAGCTAAATAACTACTAATGGACATAAAGGTGAAACAACTATTTAGCTATGCACATGTATTTAGCTACCGATAACTATTTAGCTACAGACAGCTAATTAGCTAATGGCAGCTAATTAGTTGCATATATTTAAGTAACTTATAACTTAGGTAAAAAGTAAGTAGAAAAGAGAGTAGTTGTAAGAATAGAAAACAGAAAACAGACAAGAGTGAGTTGAGCTCTGCGTGTAATGAAATAGAAGAAGCTTTTTAGTTTGCTACATAGAGGTAAGCCTCCTTCCTTTTCTTTTTGGTCTTGAGCACTAAACGATCCAGCACATCACAATCCACTGTGCACACAAAAGAGCCGTAGTGCCTTCGTAACATGGTATCAGAGCAGAGTTGCTCATAAAGAAGATTAGAGCAGTACATATCTTAGAAGTTTGGTTCTGTTTGCTAATCTGAATCAGAGAGTTGCTTGTTGAAGTAATTGTAGCAAAAGCCTTAATTTGAAAGAGAAAATGGCTACAGAAAATGGAAGCCAAATAGTCATAGAAAAGTTGGATAAAAACAATTTCCCGGCATGGAAATTCAGAATGACAAATTTCCTGATGGGAAAAGGATATTGGGATTATATTGAAGGAGACCTAGAAGAGGCTCCAAAGATCCCAAAAGAAAATGCAATTGCTGCATAGATTAAAGCATTTAAGGAATGGAATCAAGGGGCAAGAAAGGTATTGCATTGGCTCTCACTTAGCATCTCAGATTCGATGCTTGGACATATACAGGATGCTATGCTTCGAAAAGAAGCTTGGGACAGTTTAGTAAAACTGTTTGCAGTGAACACAAAGGCTAGAAAGCTTTAGTTGACGACTGAGCTAAATACCTTGGAAAAAGGTAAGATGTCAGTGAATGAATATGCTCTAAAAATAAAGAGCATATGTGAATCACTTGCTTCTATCAATGTGAAGGTAGAAGATGATGATAAGGTGGAAATATGCTTAAGAGGTTTAGGACCTCAAAATAAAAGCTTCAAAACATCTATCCTCACAAGGGATAGCATCCCAAGTTTTCTAGATCTAGTTTCAATGCGTGTAGTGGAAGAAAGAAATCAGATGGATGATGTGAACAAAGGAAACTTTGAGACTAAGGGGCAAGCCATGGAAGATTTGGTTCAGCTAGAACCAACAAC
The DNA here is from genome assembly GCF_043228905.1 of Azolla caroliniana. Classification (NCBI taxonomy): domain Eukaryota; kingdom Viridiplantae; phylum Streptophyta; class Polypodiopsida; order Salviniales; family Salviniaceae; genus Azolla; species Azolla caroliniana. The sequence continues at coordinate 10,164,414 of NW_028230441.1, read as the reverse complement.
AATTATCAAGGAAGAGGACAATAGGCTTTAAGTGGAAGAAACAACATCAGAGATAGGGGGAGCAATCGAGGTAGAGGTAAGCAAACTTATTTGAATGATGATGGTTGTTGGTATTGTGGAAAACCAAGCCATACACAAGTTGAATGCTATAAAAAGCAAAATGATGAAAAAAGAGGGAAGAGACAACAAAATAATTATGCCTCAACTAGTGAAGACTGTGATAAAGATGGTGCATTTGTGGTGCAACATGGAACAACAGCAATGGCTAAATGTTCACAGAGATGAAATGAAGAGTTTATGTGGTATATAGATTCTGGGACATCTAATCATATGACAGGACATGCAAACTGGTTTGAAAGTCTAAGAGAACCAGAGATTCTCGGTTATGTACAAACAGGTGATAACACCATCCATACAATCGAGCATGTTGGAGATGTCCCATTGTGGGAAGAAAAAGGAAAAACAAAGTATATGCTGAATGTGATGCATGTTCCAAACCTTGCAAAAAATCTGATTTCTGTTGGACAGATAGTAGAGCAAGGAATGTAAGTTAAGTTTAAGCAAAGTGGATGCTTTATAGAGAAACATGGAAAGCTTATTGCAAAAGGAAAACGACAAGGAATGATGTTTGTGTTAGATGTGGATATGCTTAAAAAGATTACAACCATGTTTGCAGAAGGAATGAGTGTAATCTCAGATGTGGAAATGTGGCATAAAAGAATCGGTCACATAAGTATGCAAACCTTGAAAAATATGTTGAGGAAAAATGCAGTGGCTGGATTGCCTAAGTTAAAAGACTGTGAGATGAGCAAAATATGTGAAGCATGTCAATATGGAAAGCAAAACAGGCTACCTTTCCCTCATGAAAGACATGTAAGCAAAAATTTGTTGGATTTGGTACATACAGATGTATGGGGACCAACAAAAAATGCATCAATTAGTGGATGTAAGTTTTATGTAACATTTATTGATGATTGCTCAAGGAAAACATGGGTTTACTTCATGAAAGAAAAAGGTGAAGGATTTGATTGCCTCTGTAAGTTTAAATGCATGGTAGAAAAGCAGGCTGGAACTAGAATAAAATGTTTAAGATTTGATGGAGGAGGAGAGTACTTCTCAAATGAATTTTCTGATTTTCCATGCAATCAAGGAATAAGGAGATAGTTTACATGTAGATATACCCCACAACAAAATGGAGTTGCTGAGAGCAAAAATAGAACTCTGGTGAACATAGCAAGAGCCATGATGACTGAAAATAATATGCCATTGTATTACTGGGTAGAAGCTATAAACACAACAAACTATATCATAAATAGATGTATAACATCTGGAGTACATGAAGTAACTCCTGAAGAATGTTTCTATGGCAGAAAGCCGAGTTTAGGACACTTAAAAGTGTTTGGATGCCTTGCCTATGTTCATGTACTTGCTGAAGTAAGAAGTAAGCTTGATCCAAAAGCTGAAAAAATGTGTTTTTGTTGGATATTCAGAGGAGCAAAAAGGGTATAGATGCTATAACCCTATGACAAAAAAATTTGTGGTAAGCCGTGATGTAATATTTGATGAGTTGGGCAGTTGGTACAACCAAAAACAAAATGTAGAATCTGATGAAATCTGTGAAAATGAAGACAGAGAAAAATCTGAAAATGGAAGAGATTGCCATGGAAATGGAAGCAATGTTGGACAACAAAGTTCAACATTGATAACATGTATTGGACCATCTGGAAGCTCAGGTAGTAAATATGAATCTAATGCTTGGAGTGGAAAAAATGCAGGACACAAAAAATATGATGATAGAAAGGGAAAACAGAAGATGCAAGAATATGAAATGTTTGATGATGGGTCTAGAAACATGGAAGATGTAGATTCATATACATCATTGGATGATGAGCTTGGTATATGAGCCTTAAAAATCCTTGGTATGGAAAAAGCAATGAAAGATGCAAATAAAAAACTGAGAAGATCCGATAGAGAGAAAAAGACTGTTGAAAGATTTGGTTATGACACATATATGGCTATGCATTATGCATACATGTCTAAAGTGATACAAATCCTTGATCCAAATAGTTTTGATGAAGCAAAATTTGATAAGAAATGGGTGAATCCAATGCAAGAAGAAATAGATGCATTGGTTGAAAACAGAACATAGGATTTGGTGAAGTTACTGAAAGAAAAAAATGTTGTAGGTTGCAAATGGGTCTACAAAACAAAGCATGATTCAAATGGAAATGTTAGTAGACATAAAGCAAGACTTGTTGCAAAGGGATATGCCCAGATGTAGGGAATTGATTATGATGAAACATTTGCACCGGTTGCAAAGATGGCAACATTGAGAACACTACTTGTTGTGAGTGCAGTCAAAAGATGGGTTCTGCACCATATGGATGTAAAAAATGCTTTTTTACATGGTAACTTAGAATAAGAAGTGTATATGTGTCAACCACCAGGTTTTGAAGATAAGAAGCATCCAAAATATGTATGTAGGCTGAAAAAGGCTCTCTATGGATTGAAACAAGCACCAAGGGCATGGCATAAAGAACTTTCAGAATCTCTGAAAAAAATTGCCGTCAAAATGTCAAAAGTTGATCCATCACTATATGTAAAGAAGATAAATGATTGCATGGTTGTTATCCTGATTTATGTTGATGATTTAATCATCGGAGGTGATTCTATGGATGAAATAAGGAAGCTAAAAAAAATCTTGAAATGCAATTTCATATGAAAGACTTGGGAGAGCTGAGATACTTTCTTGGCATTGAGATGATCAGATTTGAAAGTGGTATATATATGTTACAAAAATAGTATGCAACAACTATGTTGAAGAAGTATGGTATGCTTGGATGCAAACCTATTGGTGTACCACTTGATAAGAACTGCAAATTGAGGGCTGATTTGGGAGCCAAAATAGAGATGTAAACATGTACAGGTCTATGGTGGGCAACCTCATATATTTGACCATAACAAGACTTGATTTGAGTTATGTTGTTGGATTAGTTAGCTAGTTTATGCAACAACCAACAAAGCCACATTTGGACTGCATTAGAAGAATTTTGAGGTATGTAAAAGCTACTCAAAATTATGGATTGTTTTACAAGGCTGATCTGGACTTAAAGCTGGAAGGATATATAGATGCTGATGGGGCTAGAAGCCAAACTGACAGAAGATCCACAAGTGGATATATGTTTAAATTGGGAAGTGCAACTATTTCATGGAGTAGCAAGAAACAAGCTACTGTTGCACTATCAAGTACTGAAGCTGAATATAGAGGAGCTACAATCGCCACCTGTAAAGAGGTGTGGATCAGAAGATTGCTTTCGGATTTGGGAGAGTATATAGATGGTGCAGTCACAATTTGATGTGACAATATGAGCAGCATTCAATTGGCAAAAAACCCAGTGTTCCATGCAAGAACAAAGCACATTGAAGTGCATTATCACTTTGTTAGAGAAAAAGTGATTGATGGAGAAGTGGATCTGTTGTATGTAAGTACAAATCAGCAAGTGCTGATATTCTTACGAAGGGATTGAGCATGGACAAACATACATAGTTTAGAGACATGATGGGAGTTATAAGCATCGGCATGGTAGCTGAAAAGCATGAAGAAAAGAAGATTGTAGATGATCCCAAGAAAGGATAAGCTGAGCTTGAGGGGGAGTGTTGAGAAGCAAGCTCAACAAAGGTATGTGATGCTTATTGAGAAATAAGCTATAGTAGCTATTAGCTAATTAGCTACTAGTGGACATAAAGGTGAAACAACTATTTAGCTATTGACAGCTATTTAGCTACTGATAGCTAATTAGTTGCATATATAAGTCACTTATAACTTAGGTAAAAAAGTAAGTAGAAAAGAGAGTGTAGTAAGTTGTAAGAGAGTAGTTGTAAGAACAGAAAACAGAAAACAGACGAGAGCAAGTTGAGCTCTACGTGTAATGAAATAGAAGAAGCTTTTTGGTTTGCTACACAAAGGTAAGCCTCATTCCTTTTCCTTTTTATCTTGAGCACTAAACGATCTAGCACATCACGATCCGTTGTTCACACATAAGAGCCGTAGTGCCTTCGTAACGGTTATAACACTTATGCCCCTTCCGCTCATGTGAGTGTTGGGAGACAGGTCCCTTCGGATGGGAAGGGAGAAGAACAATGCCGATGAACAAACTATCGGCCTCGGCCGAAACCGTATGAGGAGTACCCGGCTACGGAGAGCCGGATCGTGCAGACCCGGTGAGAACCGGATGAGGAGTACCTGGCTACGGAGAGCCGGATCGTGCAGACCTGGTATGAACCGGATGAAGAGTACCCGGCTACGGAGAGCCGGATGGTGCAGACCCGGTATGAACTGGATGAGGAGTACCCGGCTACGAAGAACCGGATGAAGACACATATTCGTAAATATGTTTCTAATAGTCCATCGAGGCTATATTTGTAAATAGCCGAAAAGTCATATTAGTATAAATATGACTTAGGGCAAACTAGTAGTTGTGGTTGTCATTTTGTTGGTGCAAGAAGAAGAGAGAGCACATAACAGTGTACAGAGAGAGAGAGAGAGAAAGAGGTCGCTGCCTCTGTTGTAACCGCCGCCTGTGGCGAAGATCGTGAGCACGAGGTCGTTGCCTCCGTGAACTCACTGTTTGTACATTCCAACGTAGTGATAGTTTGCAGCCTGTGGGTTGCCGTGGTTTTTCCCTTAGTTTGGGTTTTCCACGTAAACATCCTGTGCACTCGTTTCTTCTTCGTGTCGTGCTTTATTTCCCATTTTCTGTGCATCATTCTAAGCTCGGTTGTGGCAGAGCGTTGCGCATAAGGAGCGTTGTGTTTCCGACAGTGAGTAACCGACTAGGATGCACTTCTCCGACTTCGGATCTAGCTTCCTCCACTTCTCATCCGGTACGTGCACATATGCTATGCTATCGAAGATCCAACGATGCCTCTAATTCGGCTTCTGCCCGAAATACAGCTCGTGTGCTGACACCTTGTTCCCGATCCAGTTTTGGATGTAGACGGCCGTCCAGACCACCTTAGCCCAGTAGAATTTGGGCATGCTCTTCTCCTCCAACATTGGCCTTGTCGTGTCGACAATCGACCGGTTCTTTCTCTCGGCCACACCGTTTTGTTCCGGTGTGTATTGGCAGCTAAATTCTCTCTGAATTCCATTCTGCTGCAGCTAACAGTTGAATTGGCCGGAAAAGTATTCTTTTTCTCCATCCGACCGTAGGCACTTGATCTTCCTCTCTGTTTCCCTTTCGACTAAGCTTTGAAGGTTCCGAAAATAGTTGAAGGCTTCGCTTTTCTTCTTGATGAGGTAGATCCACGTGTGTCGGCTATAGTCATCGATGAAGGAGACAAAATATCGACTCCTACCAAGACTACCGTTTTGTGCCGGTCCCTATACATCCGAATGGATTAGGTCGAGCTTGTTACGGCTCCGGTTTTGTTTAGTAGGGAATGGAAGCCGGTGTTGCTTCCCGAGTTGGCAAGCTTCACATATTTGGGCCTTCTGGTCACTAAACTTCGGCAATCCGAACACAACCTGTTTCGATTGTAGATCTTGAAGCCTATGGTAGTTGACATGGCCGATCCACTTATGCCAGAGATCGATGTCTGATTCTATCTTTTGTCCTTTGGCAAACATGGCGGTGTCGCGGACATCCGCGCGTGCGTGTCAGATAGGACGAGACCAGGGGGGTCTTGGACTAGGGAGTAAGAGGAGGGAGAGAAGCTTGGGAGTTCAACCGAGAAGGAAGAGAAAGATTAAGATTCGAGAGATCACATTTACACTTTATGAATTTTCGTAGTGGACTTTTAACACCTTACATTTACCCTTCCTTTTTTACATTTGTTTCTTTTACAAATCTTCCAAGTGCATATGCAATGTTGCACATCCCCATTTTATCCATCCCACTTGCTTTTCTCACCATGGCTAAAAATCCTTACGACAGCGGTGTCCACGTCTTTCTGTTGAGGATGAACATCCTCCCTTCTCTGCGCCCTTGCTCGATTATCCGGCCTTCTTCCTCGATGAAACACCCGAGGTGCATAAACCGCACCTGCATTCCCTAGTCGACGATTTGTCCGACCGACACCAGGTTCTTTGTGATTGTCGGAATGTGTAGTATGTTCATCAGGTTTTCCTTTTGTCCAACATGGCTTAAAGGGACTCTTCTCGGACATACACAATCGGGTGAGGGGTGTCGTCTCCAGTTTCGACGATTCCCGGTTGTTCCGGTTTCTCCAAAAACGAAAACCACTATTCGTGGCTCGTCATGTGGTTTGACGCTCTGAAATCAACATACCATACTTCCTCCAATCTGGAAGTGGTCTTCTTCATCAAGTTCGCCTTGTGCTTCATCACGAAGACTAGCCCTTTTCCGATCTTCCCGGTTCCGGATCCTTCCGATCCTTCTGCGTAGTGTGAGCTTTGCCGGTTCCCATGTCTGGCCTTGCCAGATCTAGATTTATCCGAATTGGCACTTCTTCCAGCACTCACTCTCTCTGTGGCCTTTCTTGCCAAAGTACTAGCATTCCGTGTCGGTTTTTGACTGCCGGTTTCTGGCTCTAACTTGACTCCCCCTGCTTGTGGAGGGTCCGAAACTGTTGTTGGCACTATCGTGCCTTCAGTTCTACTCTTGTCGGCCGCCTCTACTACGTGCCGACCGACCTCGTCCTCCATGCACACGGGGCCGCTCAGCCTCTGTGTACAACATCTGGTTGTCTGATTGAGTGGTCCTCGACCATTCGCGTGGTTTTCTTAAACCATCAACATGGATTGCAAGTCGAAGAAGGACGGTGGCTTCTCCCGAGTGCAAATTGTCGTCCGGATTGGCCCGTACCGTTGTGCTAGACCACCAAGACAGATCTGAACCATCTCGTCTTCTTCCACCGTTACATTGATGGATCCGAGTGCATCACATATCTCCTTAATCTTCGTGGTGTAGTTCGTAACTAACATATCTCTCTATCGGATGTTGTTCAGCTCTTGCCGGAGCTACAATTTACAGGCTGTGATACTTGCAGCAAAAATCTTCCATAGATTTTCCCATGCCTCCTTTGGCCTTTTTGCATCCTTGATGTAGCTGAGTATCTGATCGTGCACACAAGACGCGAGGCAGTACAATACTCAGCTCGCTCCTTGCTCCCATGCCGAGAAGTCTTTGTGTGTCGACTATGATGCTACCTCGTTAGTTCCTTCCACATAGCTCCAATATCCATACCCCAACAAGTACTGGTGCATCTTGTATGACCAGGATGCATAGTTGCTCTGATCGAGCTTTTTTGTGGGAAGTGAATTTGCCATACCTCTGTCCATCTTTGGTTCTCTTTTGTTCTTCACCGAGTGTTAGGATTTGTCTTCAAGAGCATCTGTCGGCTGCAGAGGTTCTCAACCCTCGCGCTCTGATAACATGTAAAAGTTAGCATGCGGAAGCTTGACTAAATTGGTTTACCCGGGTAGCAACAGAGAATAGAAAACACGGGTTCAATGGAAGCTTGAGAATATTTAGCATACACGGGAGAGACACACAGAGAGAGAGAGAGAGAGAGAGAGAGAGAGAGAGAGAGAGAGAGAGAGAAAGAAAGATATATTAACGTCTTCTAAGGCCAAAATTGGCCCATGAGACAAATGATTTAAAACAAAAAATGGGATATTTACCCATTCATCGAAAGTAAAAAATAAAAATAAAAATATAGTTTTAAGCTAAATAGTTCTAGTAAAATAAAATAGCAAACATGTTCTACAATGAAAATGATGTTATACTAGGCCTAATTTCATTTCCATCCAAGTCTCTCGAAGAGAAGCGGGAGGTCAAAGGGTTTCAATGTGGATGTGGCCTGTGGCCCCAATGTAAAAGGTACCCCAACTATAGCTTCTAGTCGACGTAGCTCACGTTCCCTTATCTTCTTAATCCTTTCTACTCTGTGTCGACTTGTTTTGAAGCCCAACATCCGAGAGAGAGAGAGAGAGAGAGAGAGAGAGAGAGAGAGAGCATAAACTCAATTAAAAAATAACACTTTGTAACTCTATAACTACAACGTGCTAAACAACACTATTTATACAAGTCCTCAAAAGGACTGACAGAAGTACTATGTACTTCAATGCTCATACGAGCGGCTGACACTAACTACGAGGACTTTGACTACCTAGTAGTCTAGGCGTATAGGCTACTACTAGCCTTCTAGTTCACATTTGAATCTAGCTCCCCGATCCGGCTCCTGGTTTCGGATACCGATCTGGATATCATCTGGCTCTTCGTTTCGGATACCAATCCGGATCCGGTTGAGCTTGCTCACTCAACATCTGGGAATTGAGCACGTAACTTGATGATAAGGGTGAGGAGTCAAGACAACACCATGTTGCGAGCAGAAAGAAGTGTGACGTGAGAAAAACGTGATGAAGCATCTTTGACTCCCATGATGTAATAAAATGGTCCAGAAGGAGGGTGTACTAGTCCATGGATATCACCATGTATACACTCCAAACATTTTGGTGACTCATACGGTTCCTTCGAGGAAATATTGGAGTAGTTGGCAAATGAAGCCATGCGGATCTTCGAGGCTTTAAGGTTGAAACACTACAATTGGTTTGGTTTGGTAAGACTTCTAACTCATTAATAACTTGGGTAGTATTTGGCAAGTGCTTGACAACTCACATTGCCTCTTTCCTATCTTGTTCCCATGTCATGAGGTGGTATCCATTACATTGCACATCTGCAAATACAAGAAGATTTCTTAGTGAGGTATGTGCATAGATAGCATCATGTATTTCCAAGAAAACACCACTTGGAAGTTGGATAGTGGCGGGGCCTCTTCCTTGTCCAATACAAGAACTGTTGAGAGACAAGCTCAACATCGGCCAGATCGGCTGAAGAAGTCGAGGACCGGATCGGCTGGGACCTATCGGTTAGGCCGAGTGCGTAAACCGGGAGGTCGTTAGGAAAGATATTCCGTGAGGAATATATTTGGGAGTTAGTGTGGGAGCTCTTAATGAGCATTGAAGTACTGTCAGTACTTCGGTCAGTCCTTCTAGGACTTGTATAAAAGTGCTCACTGAGCACGTCTTATGTACACAGAGACTGAGCACTATTATTGAATATAGTATTTTTTGTGTTTCTCTCTCTATCTCTCCCACGTATACCGTGTAAGCCTAAGCTCTCCATTGAACCTAAGTTTCCTTCCTCTGTTCTGTCTTCATACTTGCTTCCGCACGCTACTTTCTACATGGTATCAGAGCGCGAGGGTTGAGAACCTCTCTACAGCCGACACAGCTTGACGAAGAAGAACAAGAAGAACGATGGATAGAGGCATGGCGAGCTCACTTCCAACAGAGAAGCTCGACAGAACCAACTACGCGTCTTGGTCCTACAAGATGCACCAGTACCTGCTCGGGCACGGCTACTGGAGTTATGTCGAAGGAGCTAATGACGCGGCACCCGAATCGACACACAGAGACTTCCCGTCGTGGGAGCAATCAGCGAGCAGGGTACTATACTGCTTCGCGTCGTGTGTGGGCGAACAACTATTGAGCTATGTTCGGGATGCAAAGACGCCGAAGGGTGCGTGGGAAAATCTGAAGAAGATTTTTGCCGCGAGCACTACAGCCAGGAAGCTTCAGCTCCGACAGGAGTTGAGCAACCTACGACAACGCGACTTGTCGGTGGCGGACTATACCTCGAAGATCAAGGATATCTGCGACTCCCTCACCTCCATAGAGGTGAACATCGAGGAGAGCGAGATGGTCCAGATCTGTCTTGGAGGTTTGGCGTCGAAGTTCGGAGCGTTCCGAACGGCTATGTGTACCCGGGAGAATACGCCGTCCTTTTTCGACTTACAGTCGATGCTCCTGGTAGAGGAGAACCACGCGGGTGCGTCTACAAGCACGCACACCGACAGCAGAATGTTGTACACTGAGGGAGATAGGCCCCGTGGACGTGGAGGACGAGGCGAGTTGGCACGCAATGGAGGCGGCCGACAAGATCAAGAAAGAAGGTACCGAAGTGATGCCGACAGCAACTTCGGACCCTCTGGAAACAGGGGGAGTCGAAGCGATGAGAACCGGCAAGGGAAGTCCATCGCGGAGTGCTGGTACTATGGCAAGAAAGGCCACAGGGAAAGTGAGTGCTGGAAGAAGCGCGCCGATTCGGAGAGAACTGGTTCCGGGAACGGCTCCAGACATACCGACAAGGGAAATCGGCAGCGATCGCACTACGCTGAAGACTCCGGGAGAGCCGGAGAAGGGTCTGTCTTCGTGACGAGACACGAAGCAAACTCAATGAAACAGAGCAACCCGAGATCGGACGAGGTGTGGTACGTAGACTCTGGCACGTCAAACCACATGACGAGCCATAAGGAGTGGTTCTCGTACCTTGAAAAACCGATACAACCGGGAGTAGTCTCAACAGGAGACGACACTCCGCATCCGATCGCGAATGTCGAAGAAGTTCCCCTTAGCCATGTCAGGCAGAAAGGGAAACTTAAGAACGTGTTGCACGTTCTGACAATAAAAAAGAACTTGGTCTCGGTCGAACAGATCGTCGACCAAGGGATGGAGGTTCGGTTTACACACCTCGGGTGCTTCATTGAGGAAGAAGGCCGTGTGATTGCGCAAGGGCGCAGAGACGGGAGGATGTTCATCCTCGACTCCACTGACGGCGGCACCGCAATGTTCGCGAAGGGACAAAAGACTGAGTCGGACATCGACTTGTGGCACAAGCGGATAGGCCACGTCAACTACCAACGGCTTCAAGATCTGCAAACGAAACAGGTAGTGTTCGGTTTGCCCAAATTTAGTGGCCGAAAGGCACAAATTTGTGAAGCCTGCCAGCTCGGGAAGCAACACCGACTTCCTTTCCCCAACGAGCGAAACCGGAGCCGGAACAAGCTCGACCTTATACACTCCGATGTATGGGGGCCGACACAAAACATTAGTCTTGGCGAGAGCCGATATTTCGTCTCCTTCATCGACGACCACACGCAGCACACATGGATCTACCTCATTGAGAGGAAGAGCGAAGTCTTCGACTGTTTCCGGGACCTCAAAGGGTTCGTGGAAGCTGAAACGGGACGAAAGATCAAGTGCCTACGGTCGGATGGCGGGAAAGAATGCTTTTCCGGTCAATTCAACGGTTATCTACAACAAATGGGAATTCGGCGTGAATTCAGTTGTAGATACACGCCAGAGCAGAACGACGTGGCCGAGAGAAAGAATCGGTCGATTGTGGAAGCGGCACGGGCAATGCTGGAGGAGAAGAGCTTGCCCAAGTTCTATTGGGCCGAGGCGGTAAGGACCGCGGTATACATCCAGAACCGGATTGGAGACAAAGTGTCGGCGCACGAGCTATATTTCGGAACGAAGCCGAACTTGCAACACTTGAGGGTGTTCGGTAGCATTGCGTATGTGCATGTACCTAAGGAGAAAAGGAGGAAGCTGGACGCAAAGGTCGAGAAATGCAACTTGGTCGGTTACTCGGACGAGCAGAAGGGTTATAAGTGCTATAACCCTCGCACCAAACAAGCGCGTGTCAGCCGCGACGTTGTGTTTGACGAGTCCGCGTCCTGGTACCTGCTCCCGACTCGGAACCCCGACTCCAATACAAGCTCTGACGATGAGGTCAGCAAGGCCGAGATGCCTCCGGATGAGCCCGAAATCGAGACCCGTGAAGAGAGTCCGATTTCACTCCGGTTAAGTGGACCGATTGGACGATTGAGTCGGTACGACCAGTCCGATGAAGAGTCGGCGAGTAGTGGAGACTCGGCCGTGCATTCCCCGCGCAGGAAGCCGAGGAGACGGCTTACGCGCAAAGAGAAAGGGAAGAAGAAGGTGTCGGATTCCGGCACGGATAGGAACGAGTCAGACTGACGGGTCTTTAAAGGTGAACACCGCGTCGATCGAGAAGGCCTCGACATCGGCTAATGTGAGATTACGTCGATCTACCTGCTAGAAGAACCCAGTTGTGTGGTTCGGATACAACGAGTACATGGCGCATCATTATGCGTACATGACCCGTGTAGCGGAAGTGCGTGAGCCGGAGAGCTATGCAGAAGCGGCTAAAGACGCAAATTGGTGCGCCGCGATGGAGGAAGAGATGCACGCATTGGCAGAGAACGAGACTTGGGACCTGGTTGACGCACCGAAGGGTGTAAAACCGATCGGGTGTAGATGGGTGTACAAAGTCAAGTACAACACCGATTGCTCGGTCAACCGGTACAAGGCTTAGCTAGTGGCAAAGGGCTATGCGCAGAAACACGGCATCGACTATGATGAGACGTTTGCGCCGGTCGCGAAAATGACGACCGTCTGTGTTTTGCTCGCAGTAGCTACGGCCAAGGGGTGGCACTTACATCAGATGGATGTAAAGAATGCGTTCCTGCAAGGTGACCTTGAGGAACAAGTGTACATGGTACAACCCCCCGGATTTCACTCTAGAACGAACTCCTCGGCAGTATGCCGACTGAAGAAGTCCCTTTATGGACTGAAGCAAGCCCCGCGTGCCTGGAACGCGAATATCACGCAACAACTGCGTCGGATGGGCTTCGTCACGTCAAAATCGAACTCTTCCCTATTCATCCGGCAAGGTCGACTTGGACTGGTTAGTATTTTACTATATGTTGATGACTTGGTCATCACCGGCACCGACCTAGGTGAAATCGACCGCGTGAAGCTCCAGCTTGCAGCATCATTCGACATGAAGGATTTGGGGGACCTTCATTACTTCCTCGGGATCGAAGTGATCCATACCCCCGAAGGCATATTGATCAGCCAACGTCATTACGTGCTGAGTATGCTCTTCAAGCTCGGGATGGCCGACTGTAAGTCCGTCTCGACTCCTCTGGACAGAACCATCAAGCTTCGTCTCGATACGGGAAAGGTATGTGACCCGACGAGATTCCGACAAATTGTCGGAAGCCTCATACACTTGACCATCACCCGACCCGACCTCAGTTATCCGGTGGGGGTGATCAGTCAGTTCATGGCGCGACCTACTGAGGAGCACCTTCAGTGTGCGCAACGCGTACTGCGGTATGTAAGTGGCACTAAGGACCGATGACTGCTATATCAGACCGGTGTAGCCGCGCAGTTGGTCGGCTACACCGATGCTGATTGGGTTGGCAATGCCGCCGATTGCCGATCCACGTCTGGATACGCGTTCTCCCTCGGGATTGCCGCGATAGCGTGGAGCAGTAAGAAGCAGCCGACAATTGCGTTGTCGAGCACTGAAGCTGAGTACCGAGGAGCGGCTGTCGCGACATGCGAAGCCATATGGTTGAAGCGGCTACTTAAGGACCTGCAAGAGGAAGTGTCAGATCTGACGACGATCTACTGCGACAACCTCAGCAGCATCCAACTCGCGAAAAACCCCGTTTTCCACGCACGGACCAAGCACATTGAGGTGCACTACCATTTCGTCCGTGAGCGTGTCCTTTCCGGTGAAGTCGAACTTCAGTACGTTCCGACGGATCGGCAGACTGCCGGGTGCGCTCGGGTTGCGTCACCTTGACGTGCCGAACTTGAGGGGGAGAACAGTCCCGAACGACCAAGCAAGGTAGCAGGAAAGGAGCGGTGACCATGATACCGAGTCGGTTGACTCGTTTGTTGACTCGGTTGAAGACGGATCGGCTGAAGAAGCTGAGGGCGACTTCGGATAGGCTGAAGAAGCCGAGGGCGGACCTGTGGAAAAGTTCGAAAGAGGACAGAAGGGGAGCAGCCGAAGGAGAGAGCCGAAGCCAACCACGGATAGGGGAGATGACGCCATCGAGGGCGAGAAAACCAAAGACGAGTTGGAGACAACCAACTCGGACGAGAGCGAAAACCGATCGGAGGTAGCCGAGTCGGTTCGGATGTTTGATTCAGACAGGCTGAATCAACCGAGGCCCAAGCGGAAGAAAAGGCAGTAGAAGAAGCGTCAACACCGCAACAACAGAAGAGCTTATGAGGGCCACATGAGCAGACAAGCCGACCGGAAGGGTCGAAGCACGCGGAGTCGAATAGGTAGAGGAGCGCGAGCGAGGCGAGAAGCCAGGAGGAACCGGTGCTGTGAAGATCCCGAAGAGCCTCAAGTTGAGCTTGAGGGGGAGTGTTGAGAGACAAGCTCAACATCGGCCAAATCGGCTGAAGAAGCCGAGGACCGGATCGGCTGGGACCGATCGGTTAGGCTGAGTGCGTAAACCGGGAGGTCGTTAGGAAAGATATTCCGTGAGGAATATATTTGGGAGTTAGTGTAGGAGCTCTTAATGAGCATTGAAGTACTATCAGTACTTCAGTCAGTCCTTCTAGGACTTGTATAAAAGTGCTCACTGAGCACGTCTTATGTACACAGAGACTGAGCACTATTATTGAATATAGTATTTTTTGCGTTTCTCTCTCTGTCTCTCCCGCGTATACCGTGTAAGCCTAAGCTCTCCATTGAACCTGAGTTTCCTTCCTCTGTTCTGTCTTCATACTTGCTTCCGCACACTACTTTCTACAAGAACCAACTATAGTCTTGATGTCGAAAGGAACTTGATCTTTAATATGATGAAAGAACTCTTACGACATAGAATAGTTTGTGTTGAGGCACAACCAATAAGACAAAGAAAACAACTTGTATGCAAATAAATCATATGAGCTTCAATTATGTTGGCTTCGGGCTCGAATTCCAAAGGCTGATCCACCAAGATTGGAATTGATGGTGAGATCGTTGATGTTTCTACCACCATATTAGCCTATGGTTTCCTATCTTAACCTTGCTTGCCATAATTCTAGTAAAGATCAACATGAAACTTAGAAGTTCGGCAAGTATTTGCCTAGTGCCCTCGTAAACCACATCAAAGACATAAATTCGATGAAGGCTTATCTTGACTTGAGTTTGATTGATGGTGCATTGGCTTGACTTGATTACTTGTGGGATATTGATTCGTTTGTTGATTTCTTCCTCCTCTTCCTCTTCCTCAACTATGTGCATATGGGTGTTGATGACGATGTTGTCATCCAAAATAATTACTCTCGACATGTGCTAAATCCTTGAATTGTAGAGGAGCCACAGGTTGACTAACTGGATGAAGTTTGTCGTTTTTGAGGAGAACTTGGTGGTGTTGCTCAGCGACAAGAAGTGCAAATAAAAGTTCAACATAGGTTTTAAAACCACGATTACGATATTGTTCAAAAAGATTAAAATTTGAGGGATGAAAAGTAGTTACCGTTTTGTTGATTAGATTCACCTCTTGAACAAGATTGTCATGACCACAAAATTTAAGTTTAGAAATGATACCAAATAGTGAGCAATTATATTCAGCAACTATCTTGAAATCGAAGTTGATTCCATTCATGCAAAGTGTTTGGGTTGAGAACAGTTCATTGATGATCAAACCGGGCTTTGAGTTGCTTCCAAAGAGTTGATAGATTCTTGATGGAGATGTATTGATTCTGAAGGCTTAGATCAAGGTGATGAAGGATGAAGATGAACGCTTCTGCGCCCTTCTTCCTAGTATTTGATTTCTCCGCATCATTAAAATGATCACTTATTATATGAAGGAGATCTTTCGACGTGAGATGGCCTTCGACGTGAACCATGCAAATCATATAATTGGACCCATCGAACGCAAGTGTTGGGAATAAGCATTTCTCTATTTGTAGAGCTTGAGAAGTCATGTTAATGGTAACAATAAGGTAGATTTGTATAAGAGAATAATTAATTGCTATGGTAGAGGCTAATCATGTTGATAACGTGTTATGTAATAGACTATTAAGCAAGATCAAAGAGTGATTAGATATTAACTCAGATCACTAATCACATATCAATATAATCTCTCGATAGAGCTCATATGCTATGCTCTTCTCAATATAATCCAAAATGATTGAGATACATTAGTTTATGACCCACAAGATGATGGGATGCATGCATACTATTTACATAATGAAGCCTTGTTAACTAAAACTTAAGACTAAGATAGATATAGCATGATTCGTTTCATGCATGAGTTCATAACAGTATGTGAATTTTATTTACTTTCTTTTTCTAGGGCATATTGTATTATAAATATTGGCATACCCTTTATGAATACAAGAAAGAAGAAACTAATGATAGTGGCGTAATCGACAAAATGAGAAACTACCCTTTACTTTGGCATCCCTAGTTGGATGGAAAAGTGGAGATCCTAATATAGTAGATATGCTACATTGCAATGTCCTTTGCTTTAGATTTATGTGGATCTAGTTAACCCTCTTAACCCCATAAATAGCCTAGTGTCCTAGCTATGCCACTCTAGGTATTATAAGTGCAGACAATATTAAAAGGCCATACGCACATATGGTTTGTATGCTGGATGTATGGTGGGCTATTGTAAACTAGCTGATTATGTCACAACCAACCTGTAAATATAGTGAGGTCTAGTATATTAGAAACAAATTATTTAATATTAGAAATATATGAACAAGGTGGTAGTCAACCTCATTAAGAATGATGAACTTCGTTAGAAAATAGGATGAATTAGTTGAGAATGTAGAGATGATTGGAAGGACCAAATAAATATTGAATTTAATTCCACTAGATTGTGGCACAATCTCACTATATTATTGACATATGTAGAATCATGGGAATTTGCCTAGTTCTCGAGAAAGAAGAAAGAAATATATCTTAATGTCTTCTAAGACCAAATTTGGCCCATGAGACAATTTGTTACAATAATGGGACGTATACCCAATCATTGAAAATAAAAATAAAAGGAAACATAAATAAAAGAGTTTTGGTCGAACATGTGTAAGCTTTGGATAGTAAGAAGTTGTATGCAAAGATCAATCTAAATTTTGTTGATACATAATATAAACCTTTAGAGGAGCCCATTGTGTCAATGTTTGCTTTCCCACTTAATTCTTAAATAATTAAGTGATAAATTTCTGTGTACCTAATTATGTCTTTAAGCTCATTGATGAATTAAAACCATGAGAGAAATCCTTTGTTGACCAACACGATGTCTTACTTTACATTTTGTTGCCTTCAACTCCCTCATAACCACCTACAAAGTGGTAACATTCTTAAATGATAACACAAACCATTCCCCATCAATCAATCTCCAAAGCTTAAGTTAGATTGTCTACTTTGCCTCTAGCAAAGTAAAGTTGGTCTTTGCTATTACTACATTAATCTCAATAGCCAAGCCACAATAGATAGTTGTCCCAATGACTTAGCTTTCCACAACCTCACCCAACACTTGGCAAACACAATGAATTACTCCTCCAACTATAGCAAACAAAGCTAGTAAATGTCATTCAAAGGCAATAACTCTACTTCCAACACTCCCAATTGATGTCACACCCATTATGACATGCATTCAACTCTTACTTAATAATTAAAGGATTTTTTTTCCTTCCCAAATATCTTTTAGGACAACTTTCTCTTCCCAACCGTGAACCTTGTTTTTTACTTCCCAAACTACATGAACAAAGGTGTCAAATGACAAAAGTTCTAGCATGATGGACAATCCCGCAAACAAGTTTCTAACCATGAATTATTTCATGGTACAACCATCCTAGCCAATGACCCAACATCATATAAATAATAGGACACATAGCTTTGATGATAGTTCACTCCCTCTACTTGGATCATGTTAAATATGTGTTAAAATACATGACACAGGTTCACGTTCGACAACCAAATTATTTGTTCAATCCATTGTCCCATTAACAACACTTTGGATGTATGGGCAACAGAGGTCCTTGCACAATCATAGCCGGACAACCCATGAGGCGAGTAGGAGGACACGATGCCGTACCCCTACTCGAAATACAACGAAGGAACAGATCCTGAAGCGCACATTTGGGCATTTCACACAACATGGAAAGCTAACCATGTGTCACAAAGACTATTCGTGGCCGACGCGAATGCATTAAAGATTGCCAAATTCGGATTACCGTTGTAGCATATATTTCAGATGATCCAATTTCATATAAGTGTAGGTTAAGGCTTACGTCATTGACCTTTGTGGAATTTAATGACCAACTCTCAAGTCTCAATTCAATGACCATCATGGTGGGGTCCAAATTGAGGTATTCTCATTAGTGACACGTAATGTCAATTAGAATTCATTTGGAACCATGTATTCTAGGGCAAGATTGGTGTGATGCAATAAATCTATCATTACACCAAGTTTACTACTACAATACTTCCCAACTTTCAAGGGTTTCCAAATAGAACTCCTAATGTGGGGTCTGGGCTTGAGCTAGTCACCTCCTTAGTAGATCACACTCGAAGGAGGCCTTGCAATTCTCAATTAAGGGTTTCTGCCAACTATCCTCGTTGAAAAAAATACAACCCCTATTGTGGGGTTCCCACCAATTATCTTTGAAATCCTACTCTATCGATTTTGATCTAGTAACATGGACATGGTGTTGTGATGTGGCATGGGTCAAGGGAGAAACATGCTTAAAGCCTAAGTTTTATAATAGGTTAAGGTTCTTGGTGAATATGTAACTAGATGAAGTTGAGAGAAGATTAGGATGAAACAATAATTGAAGATGGTTGGATCAACCCCTGTGAAAGTCAATAAAGGGATGGAGCGTAATCTATGAGGCACAAGATACAAGAATGAAGTATGCAATAAAAACAAAAGTATATACATTTTATGAAAGCCAGAGGTGTGCTACAAAAACAAAGTTGTATTTAAATTGGGAAATATTCTCTTGAAAGCTAGAAAAGGAGGAAGATAGCTCATTCTTAGGGATCAACATTTTGAGAAACACTCTAGGGCTTTGTTGATAAATAGATTATTACATGATAGCAATGAAAATGGAATATAGGAGACCTATGACAACAAAAGGCAATGTGATGTCGATCACATACATGTTATGCCAAAGCTCAAGGATCTCCTCCCAACACTCTTTTGACTTTATATCGTTTATCTTTCAATTCCGTCTTCTTGTATTGGATCGATGTCTTCAAAACAATATTTGTAATTATGTTTCTTGCAATTCATGATTGAATGAGGATTGCCATGGAATCTCCGACTCGAGAATCCAAGCATTGGGCGTTACTTTGCACACAAGTTGTGTTGATTTCTCAAAAGGGTGACTTTCGACTCCATGCATTGCAACAATCAATGCATGATCACTTAGAAAATTTTGCAAGGTTTGTGGCAAAATTTTCATATAATTGGATTTCAGGAAATTTGACATCCAATAGATTACCTCCAAGGCAATATCCATGTCTACAAGGGACGAAGAGATTATTGAATAGGAATTCCCCAAGTTTAGGAACCTCTAAGTAAATTCATTACCCAAAGGTTTTCAAGCATTGCATACCCAAAGGTTCTCGTAAAAGGGGCACACAAATAGTGATAATATCTGGGGAGGGTGACTTTCGGTTCCATGCATTGCAACAATTGGTGTGTGATCACTTAAACACTTTATTCAATCAACAATAATAGATACATAGTCACCATTCTCCATCTTTTTTCTTCATCAAGAGGATTAGAGCACCCCAAGGTGATTTACTATATTGTATATGAGCCATCCTTAAGTACTCATTAAGTTGCAAAGCAAACTCATCTTCTTCTGTTCAATTAAGTTAATACAAACAAATACTAACCTAGTGAAGTACTCTATATTAGATCAATATAATGGTCAATATTGTGTTTAGGAGGTAGCCAATTTGGTAGTTCCTTAGGGAAGACACCTTGAAACTCTTTTACAAATGACTGAAGAAATTGTTCATAATATGCTAATTTATCCCTGCCACTTGATATAATATATATTTGGAGATCAAAGTCAAGTGCACAACAATAAATCATAGAACACGAAGAATATTAAAAAGATGCACTCGAAAGACTAGAGACGAACAAAGGTTTGATACATTGAATAAAGTGTTTAGAATCATTTAGTGAAAATGATATTGGATGGCTCACCCAATCAATTGATAAAGAGGAATTGTTATTAAAAATCCATGGATAGGTATTTGAGAATCATGACTCATGACATGAAAAGTCTAGTTTCTCCACATAGGTGTCATGATATAGCCCCAAAAGGAATTGAACCTATGACTTTATATTACACAATTCAATACCATACCACTAAGATAACAATTATAATACAATTTTATTGTAGAAATTTATATATATTCTAGATTACTCTAGAACATTCTAGAAACTTCAAGGATACTCTAGTTATCATACTTCTCTCTTCCACACACACACACACTCTCTCTCTCTCTCTCTCTCTCTCTCTCTCTCTCTCTCTCTCTCTTCTCTCCTCTACCTCTCTAGTACTAATTCTCTCTGCATCTAGTACTATTCATGATAGTTTGAACCGAATTTCCCATCTTCTTATCTTCCCTTCCTCTAATATTAATCTTTGTATCCTTCCTTCCTCTAATATTAAATGGCAATTGTTAGTGCACAAGAATACCAATCCATCTTCTCAAAGCTTCAATGCTTGAAAGAAAAATTTGTAGCACTAGAACAAGAAAATCAACGTTTGCTGGGAGATCTTCAACAAATCACTTTAGAAAAGCAGCAAATGAAATAACAACATGGGGAGTTGGCATTATGTGTGCAACAACTGGAAGCAACTATCGTGTCATTGCAATAACAAGGACCATAATAAAGGGATCCCTAAAGAACCCATGATTGGGCTTCCCATGAAATTCGATGGAACGCGATCACAGTTTAGAGGGTTCCTTAATCAGGTACGCTTAGTGATTCAAATGCATCATTCTTGATATCCCACCGACGATGCATCACGAGTGGGACTAATAGGCACCTTACTTAGTGGCACACCATTATCATGGTTCTCCCCTTTGTTAGAAAAAGGATCTCCGTTGTTAAATAATTTCAAGGAGTTTATTAGCGAGTTTAAAGCATGTTTTGGAGATACCGATAACGTTAGGATGACAATCAATAAAACCCGAAGACTGCGCCAAGGAGATTGTTCGGGCTCAGCTTATACTGTAGAATTCTTGTCTACTCGCCACTAATATCCCATGGGACGACCAAGCATTGATGGAGCAGTTTCGGTATGCCCTACGGAATGGTGTCAAAGACTTACTCCTGACTTTTCCTGAAGAACGGAAGTCGATCACGAAGGCAATCAGTCGAGCGGTGCGATGCGATAATCAACTTTTTGAGACGTTCAGAATGACAATTACAAAGGCCAAGGACAAGATTGGAGCCCACATACGCATCAGTCGTAGCAAAACCTTTTCCAAAGGATTCATATAATGTGTCCCTGGCAAATATGCCAACACCAACGGAAATCGACACAACATGTCGTCATGGACCATTGTCGGAAGAGGACAAAAAACGACATTGAGAAAATCGCCTATGTCTATATTGTGGTGGTCCGTGGCATATTGTAGTAAATTTTCCCCATAGGCCAAAAGATAGGCGAATCAAGTAGTTCCTAGTATTAAACTTGAGTCTATTTCATTAGGAGTATCTGATGATCCTAGTAGCCCAAGTTTATCAAACAAATTTGAAGTCCTCAGTCAACTAGAAGAAGAGCTAAACGACTAAGTCTAGCCAAAATAGGAGTCGTTTGGTTGGACAACTGGGGGACAACCATGGATCTATGCAACCCATTAGTGGTTCCATTCCTTCTAAGAAAATTAGCAATGTCTTCCTAGTTCAAGTAACAATTAGTACTAAAAGTAACCCTCTAGTACATGTCTTAGCACTCTTAGATTTCGGAGTCAATTCTTGCTTCATAGATAAGAATTTTGCCCAAGCTCATCAGATATCCCTAAGAAACTCCCTTGCCTAGCTTCTGTATTAGTCATTAATGGTTGCCCCATCTCTATGGATATAGTTAAAGTCTAAACTGTGTTAGAGTGGTCGCCCCATCTTTGTCCCACCGACACCAGGTTCTTCGTAATTGTCGGAACGTGCAACATGTTCATGAGCTTCCCTCTCTGTCCGACATGGCTGAGGGGAATTTCTCCAACATGTTTAATAAGGTGAGGAGTGTCGTCTCCAGTTTCGACAACCCCCGGTTGCTCCGGTGTTTCCAAAAACAAGAACCACTTTTCGTGGCTTGTCATGTGGTTAGACGCTCCAGATTCAACATACCACACTTCCTCCAATCCGGAAGTGGTCTTCTTCATTGAGTTCGCCTTGTGCTTCATCACGAATGTTGGCCCTTTTCCGGTCTTTCCGGTTCCGGATCCTCATATCCTTCTGTGTAGTGCGAGCTTTGCCGGTTCCCTTGTTCGGCCTTACCAGATCCGGATTTATCTGAATCAGTGCACTTCTTCCAACACTTGCTTTCTTTGTGGCCCTTCCGGTCACAATACCAACATTCCATTTCGATCTTTGATTTCCAGATTCCAGCGCCACTTTGACTCCCCCTTCTTGTAGAGGGTCCAAAACCGTTGTCGTCACTATCTCTGTGCCTCTAGTTCTACTCTTGCTGGCCGTTGCTATTGCGTGCCGACCCACCTCGTCCTCCACGCCCACGGGGCCAATCCGCCTCTATGTACAACATCCAGTTGTCTAATTTAGTGATCCTTGACCCACTCGCGTGGTTTCCTTCGACCATGAGCATCGATTACAGGTCGAAGAAGGATGGTGGCTTCTCCCAAGTGCAAATTATCGTTCACATTGGCCCATACCGGTGTGTTAGACCACCGAGACAGATCTGGACCATCTCGTCCTCGTCCACAATCATGTTGATGGACCCGAGCGCATCGTAGATTTCCTTGATCTTGGTAGTGTAGTTGGTAACCAACATGTGTCGTTGTCGGATACTATTGAGCTCTTGCCGGAGCTGCAACTTCCGAGCTGTGGTACTTGCGATGAAAATCTTCTTGAGATTTTCCCAAGCCTCCTTCGGTGACTTTGCATCTCTAATGTAGCCAAGCATCTGGTCGTGCACACAAGACGCGAGGCAATACAACACCCTGCTCGCTCCTTGCTCCCATACTAGGAAGTCCTTGTGTGCCAAATCCGGCACTACTTCATTTTCTCCTTCCACGTAGTTCTAGTATCCATGCCCCAGCATGTACTAGTGCATTTTATTCGACCAGGACGCCTAGTTGTTCCGGTCGAGCTTTTTTGGTTGAAGCGAACTCCCCATGCTTCTGTCCATATCTTCCTTCATGTTCTTTACCGGGAGTTAGGGTTTGTCTCTGATCGTCACTCGTCGGCAACAGAGGATTCTCAACCCTTGCGCTCTAATACCATGTGAAAGTTAATATGCAGAAGTTTAGATAAACTAGCTCAGTTGGATAACAACTCTAAAACATAAATGAAGGTTTAACGGAAGCTTAAGAATACACAGTACACGAGAGAGACAGAGAGAGCAAAATAACATAAACTTAATTCAAAATAATAACACTCTGTACATACAAATGTCCTACAAAACACTTTTTATACAAGTCCTTTAAAGGACAGATAAAAGTATTGACATGTACTTCAATGCTCATGCGAGCAACTAACACTAACTCCAAGGAATATGCCTACGTACTAGGCTCGGACCATAGGCTCCAATGGCCTACCGGTTCTCACTATTCCGGAGTATGATCCGGTTCTCCTGTCCGGCTCTAGGTTCCAGATACCGATATATCCGGACACCTATCCGCCCCTCCATTCGATACCGATCCGGCTCTGGCATATTCAACCGATCCAGATCCGGTTGAGCTTGCCAGCTCAACAAAAACCAAAGATCAAGTGTTCACAATCTTTCAAGAATGGCTTGCAATGGTTGAAAACCAATCAGGCGAAAAATGGAAATGCTTAAGATCGGATAATCGTGGAGAATTTCAATCGGACGAATTCGTCAGATATTGTCAACAGCATGGCATCAAGAGAGAGTTGATAACCCCATATAGTCTGGCATAGAACAACGTTGCAAAAAGAATGAATCGAACAATTCAGGAACGAATTGTCCTCATGATGCAACATGCCTGACAACGAGATCAGTGGTGCCATGGAGGCGGTCTCATTCGATGACACCATCAAGGAGATAGAGAAGGTAGTCGAAGAGAATCTAAGTGAAGACTGGTTGATTCCAATCTGTTCCGTCAAAATGTATGAAATCACGCAGACTTCGGAAGAATGGCCGGTTCGGGTCGGACCTCTCGGGTGGACATCAAGTACAAGACTGTGGACCGGCAGGTGAGGCCAATCTCAACTCCCTTATGGGAGAACAACTGGGAGAGGGGTCGCGATCAACCCAAGTTTGCGAGATCCGGCTGGCATAAGGGTTCATCGAGGAGACACTATGGAAGCTGAAGATCGGTGGGGGTGGCTTCCTATTGTCGATGGAGGAGGACCGGTTTCGGGGAATGCTCAAGAAGCACGAGAAGACCTTAGCATTCTCGCCGGGGGAGATCGGGTGTGTCAACCCGAAAAATGTGGAACTGATGTTGATCTTCACGATATTGCATGTACCATGGAATCTCAAACCAATTCTGATGCCAAGAGCTCACATCTTGAAGCTAATGGAGATGCTCAAGGAGAAGGTCGATATGGGGATCCTCGAGCCATCGAGTGCCCCATATTCAAATCGGTGGTTTACCGTGCCGAAGAAGAATAGCACATTGTGGTTCATTCAAGATATGCAGTCGGTCAATAAAGTGACCATTTAGAACGTAGAGGTCGAGCCAACAATTGATGAGTTCGTGGAGGCCTTCGCCGGAAGGTCTATCTACTCGGTTGGTGACTTATTCTCTAGGTATGACCAATTCCAACTAGTCGTCGAAAGCAGGGACATCACGACGATGCGGGCCCCCCTTGGCTTAGTTCGGATGTGTACCCTACCTTAGGGAGGAACCAATTCGGTGGCGCACATAGCAATGGGCCCGGTTTGGTTTCAGTTCAGTTTGCTTTCTTGGCCTTGAAACCAAACCAAACCATTTATTAATAATAAAAACCGAACCAAGTTGTTTTAAATTTTATGAAGCCATTTAAACCAAACCATTAAACCAAACCGTTTGAAGAATAGGAGAAACCAAACCGTTTACGAAAAATTTAAAACCAAACCAAACCAAACCATTTTTTATTGATATTAATCATCATAATTATTATAAATTTGTGTGAGAAAATCATCATAAATTTATTCATCATACTTATCATAAATTTTGTTATCATACTTATCATAAATTTGGTCATCATACTTATCATAAATTTGATCATTATACTTATCATAAATTTGATCATCATACTTATTATAATTGATCATCATAAATGAAAAGGAGACTCTACATATAATACATAGAAAATTTAATAAGTTAAAACAAGAGTTTAAAATTAAATTTTGAAAGTTAGAACCTATAGAGAATATTTTTGAGTATTTTTTAACCTATAAACCTTTAAACCAAACCCCATTAATAGAAATTGATAAGTTGATAAACCGATAAACTTCTAAATCCAAAACCGAACCGAACCTAAACCGATTAGTAACATTTGAAACCAAACCAAACCATTTATTTATCTTTGAACCTATAAACCGTTACGCCACAATTTATTGGTTTGAGTCGAAACCGGGCCCATTGCTAGGCGCACATGGTGAACGCAATGAACAAGGTGTTGATGGATTGCATCTAGGACATCACCATGTCATTTCTGGACGACATCTCGATCAAGGGATATTCGGAGGACATGAAAGACAAGTTGTTCAAGGAGGACGGATGTCGGAAATTTGTTGCGGACCACATCTCCGATTGCGAGAAGATACTGCAGAGGCTAGAGGGAGGGCACTCAGCTTACCTTCTCGGGGAAGAAGTTAGCGTTCAGAAAATTAGAGGTCTTTGTGATCAGACACCGACACGGACCATACGGACGGAAACCATCTCCGGCGAAGGTAGAGGCCATCTCGACAATGAAAGAAGAGTGTAGGTCGGTCACGGAGGTCCAACAGTTCTTAGGACCGTGCGCCTTCTACCACATTTGGATTCCCCATTACGCGCATATCGTCGAGCCCTTTTACAGCTTGCTGAAGAAAGGTCGGAAATTTGAATGGAGTGAAGAGCACTCGAAGGCGATTCGGAGACTAAAGGGGATATTAATGGCGCATCGGCTCTCCGGAAAGCAATGTACAAGAAGGGCGCTCCGGTTTACGTTACGGTGGACACAAGTCCGATCGGAATTGGATGGGTTATACACCAGGAAGACGAAGCCGGAACAAGGTTCACCGTTCAGTTCGGCGCAAAGGTGTTAAGCGAGCGACAACAAGGATACGCCCAAGTTAAGCACGAATTATGGGGTATCGTTTTGATAGTCAAAGATGACAAGCACTACTTGATCAGGTCGGAGGTGATTATCAAGACGGACTGTCTACCGATTCTTGATATGGTTTCCGAACCTGGCGATGCTCAGGTGGATCGCGTATATCAAGTCCCTGAATTTGGAGATACGACACATCTCCAAAAAAGACAATGACATGGCCAATATGTTGTCGACTGCACGATACGATAATGAGGATGGCATGGTGTCCGAAGATGAAGAAGTCGGCGTGGACTTCTTCGAGTCGGCTCGATTGTCGGCGAACAAACGAAGCACTCCGGCCCTGAACAAGTTCGATGAGAACAACTACGACGGGGAGTGGTTTCAGATTGGGAGGTTCTTAAGCACGGGGAGACATAACGTGGACGAAGGATGAAGCAACCCAGATCTGGAAGAAGGTGTACCGGTTCTTCCTGAGGAAAGGTAAAATCTGGCACCATCCGAAGAAGCGGACTGGCACACCACTCCGAGTGGTGACGAAGAAGGAGGATCAGGTAATAGTCATGTCAGAGTTCCACAAGAGACCCTGGTTCGAACATCGTGGGAAATAGGTCACGCTCGAGAAGCTAAAAGAAAGGTACTGGTGGTCGGGAATGTTCAGAGATGTAAACCACTTCATGTCAACGTGTGAAAGCTGCCAGATGCATTCAGCGATCCGGTATCGTGACGAGTTGCGCCTGACTTACCCGCGATCCATTCACGTTAAGTGAATGGTCGACTTGGTGATGATGCCGATGGGGGTAGGGCAGATGAAGTACCTAGTGCTCGCAAGAGAGGACCTAAGAATTAGGTCGAGGGCCGGGCATTGATGAACAAGACAACTGCAGTGGTATGCCAGTTCCTAATCGAAGATTTGCTCTACCGGTATGGATGCGTCGGGAGATAGTGGCCAACCGAGGGGAACTTGACGTGGAGGAGCTATTCGAGCGACTAGGGGTCAATCTTTCCCTCACAATAGCATACAATCCGAAGGCCAACGGGAAGGTCGAAAGAGGGCACAAACCGATAGTGCGAGCATGTGACGGACGAGCCCGAAATTGGCCAAGCCTTCTCCCATATGCTTTGTGGGCCGACCAGACCACGCACAGTTCAATGACCGGATACATGCCCGCCAAATTAATGTTCCGACAAAAGCCGATTATGCCGATGGAGAGAACAATAGCATCATGGATGTCGGTCGACTAGTTGGATGAGATGAGTCGGGACTCGGGAGGAGCTGCTAGCGGCACGGATCCTCGAGCAGAGGCCGGAGGACATGGAACGAGCGATGACGAGGGTGGAAGAGGTGAGGAAGAAGAACAAAGGACGATTCGACCGGACACACCGACTCTGGTCAAAGAAGATCAAAGAAGGCAATTGGATGCTATTCTACGACAACAACCTCGACAACCAGCACAAGTCAACCCAAAAATTTGCGAGGCGGTGGTTCAGGCCGTATGTGGTGACGAGCACCACCAACAATGCGACATATCACCTCGGGGAGCTCGAGGGAACGAGGATAGCGGTACCGGTTGAGGGAAAGCGGATAAAGGTCTTCAGTGATGATTTGGGAGAGGATGAGTGAAGACTAAGCCAGAATCCCCACCGCTTCACTGCTTGGCACATGTAGGAGGATGTGCGGTTTGGTGGGGGTGGCTGTCATGAAGGATTACAGGCATAGGAACAAAAAGGGGCCGGATGCGCGTGAACGGGGGTGTGCACGGATGCACACGTCTTTATGTACAAAGATATGTAATATTTATGTGTTGATGAATACTTGTCATGATATGGCAAGATTTGAACTCATGATCTTATGTTACATGGGTCGAACTCTTGACCATTAGACTATATATTGTAATACAAATAATATTATTTACATTTAAGTTTTACTATAGAAACTTGATGTATATTCCATATTTCTCTAGAACATTCTAGAAACTTCAGGAGTACTCCCGAGAAGACTATAAAAGGAGGCACAAGGCATTATTTTGAACCAAATCGCTTCAACGCCAGTGTTAAGCCTCCTAGCCGTCCTTGTATATTCTTTCACATAATATATCGTTGTCATCATCATTTTCTCTCTCTCTCTCTCTCTCTCTCTCTCTCTCTCTCTCTCCTTCTCTCGAGTGTTCGACACCCTCTTTTCCTCTTAGTACTAATATTCATCTCTTAGTATTAATTTCCTCTCTGTCTCGGTACTATTCCTAACGGTTTGAACCGATTTCTCCTCCTCTCCTCTTCCTTTTATCTTCTTACGTCTCCCTCCCTTCATACTAATCTCTTATTCCTCTTTCCTCTCATCCTATGGCCACTGTTAGCGCTCAAGAATATCAATCCGTGTTCTTCGAGTTGCAATGCTTGAAAGAGAAGTTCCTTGCTTTGGAACAAGAAAATCAACGGTTGTTGGGGGATCTTCAACAAATCTCCTTAGAAAAGCAGCAAACGCAACAACATGGGGAACTACCGTTACGCGTGCAACAACTCGAAGCAACCATTGTAACGATGCAACAACAAGGACCCAATACGCAAGGGATTCATAAAGAACCCAAGATCGGCATTCCCATGAAATTCGATGGAACGCGATCACCGTTTAGAGGATTCCTTAATCAGGTATGATTAGTCATTCAAATGCATCCTTCCCGATATCCCATTGATGCATCACAAGTGGGTTTAGTAGGCACATTGTTAAGTGGCTCAGCTTTGGCATGGTTTGCTCCATTGTTAGAAAAGGAATCTCCATTACTAAACAATTTTGAAGAGTTTATAAGTGATTTTAAAGCCTGTTTTGGAGATACTAACAGCATAAGGACAGCAATCAACAAAATCCGACGATTACGTCAAGGTGATCGTCTAGCCTCCGCATACGCTGCAGATTTCCGTCTACTCGCCTCCGATATCCCCTGGCATGACCAGGCATTAATGGAGCAATTTCGTTATGATTTACATAACGATGTCAAGGATTTACTCTTGACCTTCCCCGAAGAACCAAAGTCATTGACAGAAGCAATCATTCGTGTGGTGAGATGTGACAACCATCTTTTCGAATGACGTTCAGAACGTCAGTTCTAGATGCCAAGGGCAAGATTAGAGCGCACGTATGCCTTAGTGGTAGCAAAACCTTTTCCACGGGAGTCATATAATGCGTCTCCAGTGAATACTCCAACTCCGATGGAAATTGACACTACACGTTGTCGCGGACCATTATCAGAAGAGGAAAAGCAGCGACGCCGAGTGAATCGACTATGTCTTTATTGTGGTGGACCAGGGCATATTGCAGTGAACTGTCCCCATAGGCCAAGAAGACAAGTAAAACAAATAGTTGCTAGTTCTAATTGTACTAAACCCGAGTCTATTTCAGTAGGAATATCTGATAATCCTAATAGTACTAACAGCCCAAATCTATCGAACAAATTTGATGTCCTTAGTTAGTTAGAAGAAGAGTTAAACGACTAAGTCCAGCCAAAATAGGAGCCATTTAGTTAGACAGCCCTAGATCTGTGCAACCCATTAGTGGTGCCATTCCCTCTAAGCAAGTTAGCAATGTCTTCTTAGCTCAAGTAACCGTTAGTACTAAAAGTACCCCGCCAGTACATGTCTTAGCACTCCTAGATTCCGGAGCTAATTCTTGCTTCATGGATAGGAATTTTTCCCAAGCTCATCGAATATCCCTAAGAAAACTCCCGTGTCCAACCTTTGTAGTAGTCATTGATGGTCGTCCCATTGCTTCCGGAAATATCATAGAAGAGTCAAAGCCAATTAATATTGCCTTAGATAACTTAGCATGTGTACTATCATTTAATATAATTAGTATCCTAGAACATCCCATTATTTTGGGATTACCATGGTTCGAATTACATAACCCAAATATAGATTGGAGAACAAGAGAAATCCGGTATCGACAAACCTGAGGATCTACTAATAAGATTGCAACCATTTTGCTATATCAGTTGCGTGAGGAAGGACGCAAGGAAGAAATGTTTCTCTTCGCAGTATTAGTAAAACCCTCCAACACCACTAAAGAGGAGTCCACCGTTCAACTTCCAGAGAAGTATCGTCATTATGCCTATGTGTTCGATAAAGTACAAGCCAATACGCTTCCTCACCATCGACAGTATGATTGCCCCATTGATTTACAACCGGGAAAAGAGCCACCATGGGGATCGATCTACAACTTGTCACCAACCGAGTTAGAAGTCCTTTGAGCCTATATAGAGGAGAATTTGGCAAATGGTTTCATTCGACATTCGAAATCTCCAGCCTGTACACCCATTTTCTTCGTCAAGAAAAAGGATGGATCACTACGTCTAATCGTAGATTATCATGGCATGAATCACCATCAGGAATAGGTATGCACTTCCCCTTATCTCAAGTCTTCTAGAACGGATCAATGGTGCAAGGTTCTTCACAAAGATCGACTTACGAGGAGCATATAACCTCGTACGAATCCGACCAGGAGATTAATGGAACACCGCATTTCGCACCAGATATCGGCACTTCGATTATACCGTCATGCCATTCGGTCTCACTAATGCGGCAGCAATCTTCCAGCACATGGCAAATGATATATTCCGGGCAAATGATATATTCCGATATCTCTTGGATGTTTGTTTGATCATCTATTTGGATGATCTACTGGTTTATTCAAAGACCCGAGAAGAACATGATTCTCATGTATTGTTAGTACTAAAACGACTTCGAGAACATGGTCTTTATGCAAAGCTGGAAAAATGTAGTATCGGGTGCAACTAGGTAATTTCTAGGCTATGTCATCTCCTTGGAAGGCATATCCATGGATCTAGCTAAGGTCAAAATGGTGGTAGAATGGCAGACTCCACGTTCGTTGTGAGATGTGCAATGCTTTTTAGGCTTTGCCAAACGCAAGTTTACACAGGATTACTCAAAGCTTGTTCTGCCTCTCACACAGTTGACTAGGAAGGGTCAATCGTCCATTAAATCTGAAGGAGCAGACATGGCTTTTGAGAGTCTTAAGAAGGCATTTACATCAACTCCTATTCTAGCTCATGTTGATCCGGAAAAACCATTCATCATTGAGGCAAACGCATCGGATTTTGCCTTGGGTAGCATTCTATCACAACAAGGCGATGATGAAAAGCTACATCCTATGGCTTTCCACTCACGCAAGTTTGACGCCGCCGAAATCAATTATGAAATTCATGATAAGGATCTCTTAGCCATAGTGGACTCTTTTACGCAATGGAGGCATTTTCTAGAAGGATCTTCTAATCAAGTCACCGTATTCAGCGATCACAAAAACCTTGCCTACTTTTAGAATGCTCGTGTGTTAAATCGACGTCAAGCTCGGTGGGCCCAATTCCTCACTTGTTTTGACTTCAAAATTACATATCGTCCGGGAAAGCAACAAGGGAAGACAGATGCATTATCATGGCGCACGTATCTAGCACCGCGTCCCGGCGAGCCAACTTTCGATAACCAAAAGCAAGTAATCCTGGGATCGGCATGACTGCAAGCAACGCGTGTCTTCGGTATGCCATTAGATTCCCATGTTATCGATACCATACGTGAGGACTTGAAGACAGATGTTTTCGACCAAGTCATTCTAGCACAAATTGATCCCCCTCGAGCATCTTGTTCAAAGTCGCAACAACGAGGTACAGACTATCGACAATTTGAATGTCATGATGGATTATTATTCTTCAAAAAACTCTTGTATGTTCCTAATGGTTCTTGTCGCCTTCGAGTAGTCCAAAACTGTCATGACACATATACACCTGGGCATTTTGGTAGTACTAAAACATTAGATTTAGTACAACGATCATTTTGGTGGCCCCATATGCAACGATTTGTCGAAGATTTTGTTCGGACTTGTGATACATGTTGCAAAGCAAAAATGCCAAGGCATCATCCATATGGTTGATTGGAACCATTACCAATTCCAAGCAAGCCGTGGCAATCCATTGCTCTAGATTTCATCACAGATCTTCTAGTTTCTAAGGGATTCGATGCAATCTTAATTGTAGTAGATCGATATACGAAGATGGCCCATTTCCTGCTATGTACTAAGGAAATCACTAGTGAAGAAACCGCCAAGACTGTCATGCGTGAGCTATGTCAGCTTCATGGCCTCCCCGATAGTATCATCAGCGACCGTGGACCCCAGTTCGTCTCAAAATTCTGGAAGCACCTCTTCAAAATGCTCAAGGTCACTTGTAACCTCTCCTCCAGCTACCACCCGCAAACAAACGGCCAAGCAGAACGAACAAATCAAACGCTGGAGCAGTATCTTTGGTGCTTTCTAAGCTATCATCAAGATGACTGAGCGGATATTCTCCACTTCGCCGAATTTGCGTATAATAACTCTGTCCAATCATCGACAAAGGTTACGCCATTTTATGCTTACACGGGCTGTCACCCCCAGTGGTGCGTATTTGAAACCCTAGATTTACCCACAAATCCTTGCGTAGAGGATCGTTTGGAGCGGGTACACAAGATACAAGCGGATTTATGTATTCATCTACAGCAAGCTCAACAAACACACAAGGTTTACGCGGATCGTCATCGGCTTCCATCCAATTTTAACATTGGAGATCGGGTAGCCACTACTACGATGACACATTAAGACTACTTGCCCATGTGAGAAGTTGGATTATCGGTGATTAGGTTCATTCCATATTATCGAAAAGATTAATGATGTCACTTTTCATCTCGATCTACCTCCGCAACTACAAATACATCCGGTGTTTCATAGTTCTCTCCTAGAACCGTATCAGGACAACACCATCCCAAGTCGTATTAAACAACCTCCACCCTCGACCGAACTTGAAGATGGACTTGAGTACGAGGTTGCCCCCATCCTTGATTCCAAGATTGTTTGCAACAAGCTCTACTATTTAGTCGATTGGCTAGGATATAGCCCCAATGAGCGTACTTAGAAACCAATAAAGAATGTGACCAATGCTCGTGCTCTTCTTGAAGACTTCCGTCGTCAATATCCAGACAAACTAGGTCCTCAATCCAAAACGACTCGTGACACTCATCGTTTTAAAGGGGGGATAGTGTAGTGATATGGCAAAATTCGAACCCATGACCTTAAGTTACATAGGTAGAACTCTTGACCATTAGACTATATATTGTAATACAAAGAATATTATTTTCATTTAAGTTTTAATATAGAAAATTGATGTATATTCCAGATTTCTCTGGTCCATTCTAGAAACTTCAGGAGTACTCCTGAGAACACTATAAAAGGAGGCACAAGGCATTATTTCGAACCAAATTGGTTCAACGCCAGTCTTAAGCCTCCTAGCCATCCTTTAATATTCTTTCACATAATATTTCGTTGTCATCATCATTCTCTCTCTCTCTCTCTCTCTCTCTCTCTCTCTCTCTCTCTCTCTCTCTGGTAGGGTTTGGTCCTACAATGACACACACTCGTAAGGCTGCCTCAAAGTTCGGGAGTATGATTGATAATGAACCAAAATCACCAACAAATGTTGATTCCAATGCAATAAACACAATGGACAAAATGCTTATGAGTCACTTGATTTCTCTTCAAGAAACCATAAACAAGCAAGGTGAAGAGATTAGGATGTTAATGAAAGAGAATGCTAAGCTCCAAACTATTGCCATTGAGAATGAAATTCTTAA
Organism: Azolla caroliniana; assembly: GCF_043228905.1. Taxonomy (NCBI): domain Eukaryota; kingdom Viridiplantae; phylum Streptophyta; class Polypodiopsida; order Salviniales; family Salviniaceae; genus Azolla; species Azolla caroliniana. Next base: position 10,130,634 of record NW_028230441.1, on the reverse strand, counting down.
GAATGGGGTTGCAAAACTTGAAGAAGAGATTCAAGAATGTAAAAGAGCTTCTTTTGAAACAAATGAGTGCCTTAATAAGATTGAGTTAAAGGAAGCATAAAAGAAGAAAAATTAGACACGATGAGGTCAGATGTAAGTGAGATGAAAAATGTATATACAACGAAATCATGGGCCGATGTATGTGGTGGGGATGGGGTATCAAACTCATCTAATATGCATGTGATGCATCAAGAGAAGAATATAGAAAGCATAGATGCTTGAGAATTGAAAGAGCATGATCGAAGATCAAAGAACATTGTTATCTGTGGGATTAAAGAGGAGAGTATGGAAACACTTGCTTCCCTTGGAAAGGCCATTGGTGAATTTTTTAGCATGCATTATGGGATGTCGGATGTGAATGTATATGGGGCACACCGAGTTGGGAAACATGGTGTTACTCACTCCGGAGAAAGGCCCATTGTATGCACAATGACGGATGATACAAAGCGGCAAATCATACTCGAAAATAGTTGGGTATACCTCAAAGGTACGCAATGCTTTGTGAGTGAAGATTGTACTATCTCACAACAAAATGCATGTCATAAAGCATATGAAGAAAGATTGAAAAATAAGGTTAAGGATGTGCTTAAAGATGGAAGTGTAGGCAAATAGGGACATGTGAACTATGAGACTAAACCACGTCTTTTACGACTATGTTTTTGGAATTGCAATGGATACCCATGGAATGCGGGATTCGACATAGAGGAGTTCATCGATGACTCGGATATCACACTTCTTGTTGAAACATGGGAGCATGATACTCAAAGGATTCAAGGTTTAGGAAACTATGATGTACACTCTTTGATGTGGGAGACAAATCCAAGACAAAGAAGAGGACGAGGGATGGCACGTTTGATTAAGAAGGAAATAGAGAAATATATGTCAATTGTAAAAAATGATGAACATAAATGCTACATATGGCTCAAAATAGAAACACCTAATGATTTGCCCGCTTTTGTCGTTGGATGCTACATTCCTCATCAAGATTCTAACTTCTATGCTTGTTTGGATAAAGATCAACCTTTTGCAAATCAAGACGATGATATTGCTTATTTCAAATCCAAAGGGGAAGTTATTGTCTTTGGTGACATGAATGCTCATACAAGAAGTTTCCAACTTGATTCACAAGAATCTTTCATGCCACATATCTCAAGGATGCAAGAGGATATGCAAATGTATAGTAGATCTTCTAGCGATGAAAAAGATCCATACCAATTTGGGAAACTACTACTAAAAATGTGCAATAGTACCGGATTGCTTATTGCAAATGGTGTTTCCTTATGGCCCAATACTAACGACTTTACATGTAGAAAACACAATGGAAATAGTGTGATTGACTATGTGCTACTTTCTGAAGGTATTTTGGATCGTATACATAAATTTTCACTGGGGGAATGGACACCGGAATCCGATCATAGGAATTTATGTATTGATCTCAAATGTATGCATAGGTTTGATTGTGAGAAGGTCATCGAAGTTAGTAAACAAACGTACTTGAGCATGAATCTTAAGCGAGCGCCCATGTATTCCAAGATGGTTGAGGATATGTTACAAATGACAAAGACACAACATGGTGCCACACTAGAATGCAAATGGGAAGCTTTTAAGAATGTCATTCTCTCTTGTACAAACAAATGTTTTTTGACCAACTGCACATCATGGAAATGCACCAAGAAATGTAAGAAAAAATGGTTTGAGAAAGAATGTCATGAAGCTCAAAAGTGCCTTATGGTTTTGGATGTAGTCAAGGATAAAGAAAATTACCAAAAGCATTACCATGACTATAAAAGGCTTATTCAAAGAAAGAGACAAATATGGGAAGTTACTCAACAACTTCTCCAAACGCAAGACAAAGCACATGCATGTGCTAAATTTTGGGGAAATCTAAAGGGGAAACGTGTTGAGAGTTATGGTGGCTTAACTCTTCATGACTTGTCTATGCATTGTAAGAATTTATATGAGTTATCTCTTGCTGGAAAGATGATGTGTTATGGTTCTCTTTCACATATTCCTCCCTTCTTTACAATTGAAGATATATGCATAGGACTTAAGAAATTGGCCTCTCGAAAGACAAGCGATCTTCAATGAATAAAAGTTGAAATACTCAAATGGACGGGAAACGAAGCACATATATGGATATGTGATATGTTTAATGATGCATTGCAACATGGTAAGCCATATGATTGGACTACAAATTGGATCAAACCTTTACATAAAGGCGGAGATGTAAATAATGTAAACGACTATCGAACCATCATGGTTGGCTCATTAATGGCAAAACTATTTGGATATATAATGGAATCAAAGATAAGTGTATGGGCAGAAAAAAATGGTAAGAGAGCTTATGGACAAGTTGGTTTTCGAAAACACCATAGCACCATTGATCATCTTATCACTCTTCGAGTATTAATGAAGGAAAGTCGCCTTAGAGGTAAAGGTTTATATTGTTGCTTTGTAGACTTCAAGAAAGCTTTTGATATGGTACCTCGTGAGCATCTTTGGAGGCGGATGGAAGAACTTGGGGTGCCAAGTGAATATCTGCTTGCAATTTCCCGAATATATGAGCAGGTTATATGTTGTGTGCGTATGAGAGATAGACTTTCAAATTTTGTCAATAATATTATTGGTGTTAAGCAAGGATGGCCACTCTCACCAACATTATTTGGTCTATGCATTGATGAATTAGAAGAAATGGTTACCAAGTTTGTAAAGGAAGAATGTGTTGAAGAAGTTGCCATTGGGAATGTTGTGATTATGCATTTGTTATATGCGGATGATGTAGTGCTTTTTGCAAATACTTCAGGAGATGCACAAAAGCTTATGAAGACATTGGGAAAAAAATTGCATGCATACTAGATTAAGTGTCGGTAGCTCTAAAAATAAGATTATGCTTGTGAAGAGTCAAAAAAGAGATAAACCATGCATTATGTACAACAATGAGCCACTTGAATGTGTGGAAAGCTTCAAATATCTTGGCCTTGAAGTTCCTTCAAATCATAAATGGAATGAATGTGCTACACTCCGCTTAGAGGCGGGTAAGCAAGCATACTATGCATTTGAGAACACATGCAATCTTGGAGATATTAAGTGTTGGGTCCTCAAGAAATATCTTTTCGACACTTTGGTGACACTGGTTCTTCTCTATGGGGTGGAAGTATGGGGCGGTAGCATCCCTAAATATATGTGGAAAGAGTTTGAAAATGTCCAAAAACATTTTCTTACAAAGTTTCTACAAGTTAAGAAACAAACGCCCTACACCCTCCTCCTCCTTTTGACGGGATCGCTTCCCATTGAGATCATGGACATGGAAAGGGTTGTTGAATACATGCTTAAGGTTCAAAAAAGTCCCTCGCATCAACTTCCTAGAATTGCGTGGGAAGCAAGCAAAAAGATCCAAAAGACGCATAAAAACAAAATCTTGTGTTCCGGTTGGATGCAAGATATAGAAAAATGGTTTGGTAGATGGGATGCGAGACACTTGCTTCATGATGCATCATTAGATTCCTCTATAAATAAGGCCTTTTTGCAACGCCAATGTATCATGACATGGGACAAATGCGATGGCTCATGCTTCACACATTATACTACAAATGTTGCACCTAACTACAAAACCATATTCTTCGCGAAACGGGGAAGCCGTTGTCGTGAAGAAAACCGAGCATAGGCAGAATCGGAGAAAAAGGCACATGAACCGGCTCTTGCACGGATGGGCGCATGAATTGATATTTTGTACATGATTGATAAATGGATCGGCTGATGTAAATACTAAGTAGTACACATTTATTAGGGGATTGTGCGTATCTCTATCAGAAGAGACAAGGAATAAAGCGATTTGACTAGGGAGAAAGGGCACCCCCTTTTGGGAACTATTTAAGGAGAGGAGAGAAGGGAAAGAAAAATATCACGCGTTGGCGAGGACGAAGTGCTGCTGCAGAACCGAGTGCCGGGCTCGCTCTCTCCCTCTCCTCTAATCGTCGTTCTCTGCGGGTGTCAGGAATTCGCTGCCTCTGCTTCGTGAACAACCCGTGTGCTTCCAGGAGAGTCTCCCTCCTTCCCCTTTCCCCTCTTGTTTCTTCGAGTCGTGTGCCTGTCGTCGGTGTGCGTGAGTAGGACCCCGTGTCGGGTCCATTACCGAGTTGCCGGTTGTAAGCTACTGACTATAGTAATCAGATTCCTGTTTTTCTTGCTCTTAATCTCTTTCTGTGTACTTGCATCTCTCTCTCTCTCTCTCTATCTCTCTCTCTCTCTCTCTCTCCTTGGTTCGAGACCCCCGTGGTCCCGCCTCTTTCTCCACGCACGCACGTAACAACGCAACATATTTGGTGAACCCGACGTGAAAAGGCGGCAAAGGAGTCGAAAGATGAGGGGATCGGAGCTAGCGGAGGCAATGGTAGTAGCCATCGACCGGCTGGTAAGCGCTCGTGAGGGGACGGGTACACTCGACAGAGCCGTTGAATCGATCGTCGACACTATAGACCGGTTCGGAGGGAAAGACGCCACAAGTTATTTGGAGGCTTACCGAGTCGAAATGATCATGAGGGATATCCCGGTGGACAGGCGGTTGTCCGGATTCCCTCGAGTGGTGACGTCGGGCATCTACGCGGAGGTGCTCGAGGTGATGGCCGGATGCCAGACTTGGGAGGAGTTCGAGCTGCAGCTCCTCGAGAAGTATGGGTTTGACGACTCGCTTCGGCTGTTGAGGTAGGACTTCATGGCGTGGGTGGAAAGCCCCGGAAAGGGGAGGAACACGTCGGTGCTCCTCCAAGAGTTCGAAAAACGGTTCGCGTAAGTAAATCTGTATAATCAGTAATGTTCTGACCATAGGATGGCAAGACAAGCACCTTCTGCAAGAGCTTTTTCAGGATTACTTCTCTTACAAGAGGGCTTCCATGATGCCAAGCTCCAATAAGAACAGACTTTGCCTCTACTCGCACACAAGTTGCATTCCATTCAAGCAGGAAAACATCAACGAACTGGAGTACGATCTTTCCATCATCACTAGCAAATTGTTCTACAACCAATTCCATATCCAAAAACGGTTTTTCTGTTGTACTATCAGTTGCATCTTCGCTTGAACCCTTCTTCTTTTTCCGTATATCTGTAATTTGATTGCTTTGCTTTGCTCCATTTATAGTTGTGGCATTGACCACTTCTACAGATTCCCCTTTACTGGAAGATGTACCTAATTCTTTACCAGCATAGAATGCAAGAGACAGAAGTTTCAATGTTTGAACTACCGATTCCTCCCCAAACACAAACACTCCACTCAGCAAAAACTGTATGATGTCTGGATGTCTTGAGCAATATTTCTGCCAGTTCCGAGGCCTTGCGGTGCCTACCTCCACGATGGCAGATAGGCATTTGACAAGCTTGACACTTCATTCATAAACTAAAAGAGCCTGAAAACCTCCAGCCTTTTGTACTAACTTGTATAGCTTTTTCACTTCTTTTGAAAGTTGCCAAGCATCTCTGACATGTTAATAATGACCCTTTGATCCACATAAATGCAGCAATAGCCTTCGGGCAAATCTTCTGATAGATGTAATGTGAGGATTGTTTATATATGAGCATAGTACTTCTTGCCAATCATCCCGGTTTAGATCTTGCCATAGCTTTGAATTCACTTGTTCCTTCTCAACTTGTTTTTCAGGACGAACCATACAGATTTACTTACGTGAAATAGTTCTAAGAAAATAACAAACATGTTCTACAATGAAAATGATTTTAAACTAGGCCTAATTTCATTTCCATCCAAGTCTCTTGAAGAGAAGCGGGAGGTCAAAGGGTTGTGATCTGGATGTGGCCCATGGTCCCAATGTAAAAGGTACCCCAACCATAGCTTGTAGTCGACGTAGCTCACGTTCCCTTATCTTCTTAATCTTTTCTACTGCACGTCGACTTGTTTTGAAGCCCAACATCCGAGGGCATTTGGTTACATGGATTTTGGGCATGAAGATTTACTTACGTGGATTTTGGGCATGAAGTATTCTAAACCCATGGTTTTGTGCATGAAGAGAGCTATAAAAACCCTAGTGGAGCTTGTGTAAAGGGGGGCTCAATATGTGATATCACCAACACCATTATCATCAATATAATTATATTTTTCTTTATCTTCTTCATATTTTTCTACTTCTCAAGTGTACAATCTTTCTTCTTCTCAAGTAAACCAATTTCATCTAATCTTACATTGATCGTCATCTCTTCGATAATTCTGCAAACATCCTCTCTAGTCCAAGACCCCGGTGGTCACTCGAGTAGCACACGCACGCGCGAATCTTCGCGACAACGCTGGACCGGACGGTGCTCGAAACGAGTCGAGTATTACTATTTGTCAAGTCGGTGGACGCACTCGACAGGGAAAAGGTGGGTCCCCTATTGGAAACGGACAAAGGGCTCACGGCAAACTGGGCCGTGGTAAAACGGGTCTGTAGCCGTTTCGACAAACGGCGCGATTGGAGCGACGGAAGCTCGTCGGGGTTAGGGCCGGTCCTGGGGATGAGGCTCGAGGAGCCGGTATCGGTGTTGGCCGGTAGGAAGGAAGAGATCCGAATCTGGCTAGAGTCGGGGTCGGCATCGAAGGATGTGGTCAGAGGCCCACCCGGAGGAGCGGCTTTGGAGGAGCTGACACAGATGGTGCTCGACCTACAGATCGCACAGGCCCGGAGAGACAGCGGTGAACAACCTCGCGACCGGAGGCCACCGGCTGGGCAGCGGGGCATGTGGTGTGACGCGATCAGTCACATTCGGAAGGATTGCGCGGATTTCGCCGACACGCTCAGGACCAACGTGGTGTACCTCTGGAACAGGCGAGTGCACGCTAGCGAGACCCGGAGAGCCCTAGAACTAAATACGGGGCGTGACGGAATGAAGAGGTTGATGGAAGAGGCCGCGGCACGGCACGTTGAAGCTGTTAACTACTCAGTGTTGGCGGGAATTCGGGTCGGGGGTGATGAGACCCAGAAGGCGAAGGACTCCAGATTCTGGCCGCTAGTGCTAGAAGGCCTCTCCGGAGTTCGGCTGAAGAAGGAAGAGGCGGACCGCGCAAAACAGCGGGTCCAGGAGGTCACCAGTTGGGATGATCCGATCGAAGAGAAAACGGGCTTTGTAGAAGCCGCTTGCCAGAACTACGAGGTTCTGGTGGAAGACAAACGGGCAAGAAAGGCCGGAGGGGTCGGTCCCTCGCAGAGGTATGAGACCCGGTTCAGACCGAAACCAACCGGTGCCGGCAACCCAGGCGCGCCGGACAGAAAGAAGCAGGCAGGGTTTCGGTTGAGCACTGAAATCGAAAGGACCACAGACCTGCGAAAGGTCCTGGAGGAACGTATCCTTGACAGCAAAGTGGAGTTGTCGCTGAGGGAAGTGCTTGGGATCGCCAAGAAGGAGTTCCACTACTCCATCATAGACTTGGTGAAGCGGAAGAGGCTCTCGACGGAGCCGGAACCAGAGAAGCCGGTGGAGGTGCGGACCACGCACTTGGAAGGCGCGGCCCTAGAAGACGAGTTGGCAGGAAGCCACTACACGAAGCCGCATTGGCCCAGGGCAACTACGGAAACCCCTGTACGGATCGGCAACGTTCCGGAACCGGTGGTGGCGTTGGTAGACCATGGATCCGAAATCAACCTCATGTCCATGGATTTCTACAAGAGGGATAAATGGCCGATCAACACCAAGCACGGCTGGAAAATACGGGCAGCGACGCGCGCCACGGAAGAACTACATAGGGCCTGTCCGAACGTACAGGTGAAAATCGGCGATGTCGAGATCGACCAGCACTTCTTCGTGTAGGAGACGTCCTCGCATCCGGTTATACTAGGAGAGCCATACGTCATGGCGGCACAGATGGAGACCAAGGTGTTGGACAACAGTTCAGCCTATGCAAGAGTCAAGAGCCAGGATGGGCGTCACTCGGTCCAGTTCCTGACGGTGCGACCGAACCATGAGCGTAACTGCGAGGCCCTTGGCGGTGAAACCCGAGGGGATTTTTAGAGAGGGCTATCAAGGCGTGGGGCCGCGATAGTCCGGACACCCAGGAAAAACCCCACAAATGTACAGTACGGAAGAAGACCTATACCAAGGTAGGAAATTTTGGTTCTCCGGCAACGGAGGTTGTACTATGGCCGACGTCAACGGCCGGGAAAGGAAGCGAGCGGAGGAGCGGCTTAGGACATGCGGAGTCCTCTCCCCCGACGAAGAGATCAGCGGCGCCGTGGAGGCGGTCTCTTTTGATGACACCTTGGGTGAGTTGCGAAAGGTGGTCGATGAAGACCTTAGAGAAGACCGGACCGTTCCGGTAGGTTCGATGGGAATGTATGAAGTCATCGCGGACTTCGGGGAGAGGATCAGGTTGGATCGGACGGCTCGCGTGGATACAAAGTACAAGACTGTGGACCGGAAGGTGAGGCTAGTCGCGGCACCCTTGCCGGAGGGCAACGAGGAGTGGATAAAAGGGGTCGCGTCGGACCCAAGTTTACGGAATCCGGCTGGCATAGGGCACCGGTTCACCAACATAACGCTACGGGCGCTCAAGGTTGGTGGGGGTGGCTTTCTACTGCCGGCGGAGGAGAACAAGTTTCAGAGAATGCTCGGAAGGCATGGGAAAGCCTTCGCGTTCTTGCCGGAGGAGATCGGGTGCGTGGACCTGACGATCGTCGAACCGATGGTGATCTTCACAGTACCGCATGTACCGTGAAATCTCAAACTGATTCCGGTGCCGAGAGCTCACATCCCGAAGTTGATGGGGCCCTGAAGCAAAAAGTGGATATGGGCATCCTCGAACCGTTGAGTGCCCTGTATTCGAATCGGTGGTTCACGGTGCTGAAGAAGAATGGCATGATGCGCTTCATTCAGGACCTGCAACCGATCAAAAGGGTGACCATCCATAATGCAGGAATCGGATCGACCATAGAGGAGTTCGCGGAGGCCTTCGCTGGAAGGTCGATCTATTCGTTCAGTGACTTATACTCGGGGTACGACTAGTTCCAGCTAGCCGTGGAGAGCAGGGATATCACGACGATGCGAACTCCTCTCGGCCTAGTACGGATGTGTACCCTACCACAAGGAGGGACAAATTCGGTGGCTTATGTGGTGAACGCAATGAACAAGGTGCTAAGGGACTGCATCTCGGACATCACCATGCCATTCTTGGATGACATCCCGATAAAGGGGTGTCCGGTGGATGACACAGACGAGACTGTCGGGCCAGATGGATGTCGGAGGTTCGTCGTGAACCACATCAAGGACTGCGAGAAGGTGTTGCAGAAGCTGGAAAACGCATAACTCACCTTCTCCGGAGAAAAATCGGCGTTCGGGCAGTCGGAGATCTTGGTGGTCGGACACCTGTGCGGGCCCTACGGTAGGAAACCGTCTCCGGCAAAGGTGGAGGCCATCTCAGCGATGAGGGACGATTGCGGGTCGGTCACGGAGGTCCGCAGATTCTTGGGAGCATGCGTGTTCTACCACATCTGGATTCCGCACTACGCGCATGTTGCAAAGCCTCTCTACGGGCTATTGAAGAAAGGGCATGGGTTCGAGTGGAGGACGGAGCACACAGAGTCGGTCCGGAGACTAAAGGAGGCGCCTACGATAGCACCGGCCCTCCGTAAAGCGGTTTACAGCAAGGGCGTCCCCAATTGCGTGACGGTGGACACAAGCCCGACTGGGATCGGGTGGGTAATCAGTCAGGAGGACAAGGACGGTGTATGATTCACGATCCGGTTCAAGGCGAAGGTATTGAGCGAGCGGCAGCGAGGATACGCCCAAGTTAAGTGCGAGCTTTGGGGTATCGTTTCGGCAGTCAAGGCCAACAAGGACTATCTGATCGGGACGGAGGTGACCATCGAGACGGACTGCCTGCCGATACTCGGCATGGTTTTCGGATGCGCGACGCCGAACCTAGCAATGCTCCGGTGGATAGCGTACATTAAGTCCCTGAACCCGGAGATACGGCACATCTCCGGAAAGGATAACGCCATGGCCGACATGCTTTCGAGAGCAAGGTTCAAAGACGAAGACGGCATGGTTTCGGATGACGAAGAAGTCGGCGAGGACTTCTTCGGGTCGGCTAACATAACGACGAGGAAAAGGGACATTCCGGTGCTTAACCAATTTGACGAAAGCAGGTACAACGGGGAGTGGCTCCAAATCGGGAGGTTCCTACAGACGATGACACCGCACGTAGCATGGACGAGAGAAGAGGCGAGCCGGGTACGGAAGAAGGCGTACTGATTCTTCCTGTGGGACAAGTGCATATGGAGGCACCCAAAGAAGAGAAATTGTTAACTCTTAGGGCCGGACAATGGCCTAACACAGGGTGTCTACGGAAGACACTTCACCAAAGGGGTGTTACGGCAACAGGATTAGACTCAACGATTAATTCGACTTAATTAGGTTAGTTAGCATGATCGTCTTTAATAATCACACGCGTAAGATATAACAATGAATGCAGAAAGACAATTAACACACAGAGATAACAGCACTGAACTTTATTAATTAACCGTTGTTCATTACATTGTATACGGGCCTTTAAATAGGTCTCCGATCTGTATTACAAAACAGTGCCATCCGCACCTATTCGGGATCGGTCCAGATCCGGAACGCCATACCGATTCTGGTCCGCCCGTCCACACTCATAACTTACTTACAACCATTCCTACTAATTAAATAACTCCCTATTTCACACTCTGGACCCTTTGCTGGCCGGTAACACATGGCACACCCGTGGGACAGTACCTTGTACGTCGAATCCACAACCGACCCTTGCTATTCTTCGTCCAAAATATCCAGAATGCTTTGTTCGAGAGTCTCCAATGGTTCATATGGAATTGGTTGTTGTTGTTGTTGCTCTGTTGATATCTGTTGTGACGGGTCCGTTGGTGGCTGTTGCGGCTTCTCCTCCGTTTGTTGCTCTGACACCGGCGTATCCATCGTTGCTCCCTTCGTCGTAGCGGTCTCCGGTTGACTGGTTCCAGGCTGGCCCTTGGCCGGCGACGGTTCCTCATCACTAAGGTTAACCGTTGCCGCTTCCCGTGCTTTTTCTTCCCGAACCCGGGACCGCTCGTAGCTTTCAAACTGGATTTGAGCGTCCAGCCTATCATCGTCTAACTGAGCTACGAGTTGTCGGACCTGCGCCAGCTGTTCATCCACCAGGACTTGGAAGTCGTCGGCCAGCTCGTCCCGTATGGCGGTGAAGTCCTCGGAAGTCAACGTATAACAATCATCTCCTTCCTTCCGCCGGTTTGCCACGTCTGCCCGTAGCAATTGGAGTTCCGCCGCGTTTTGTGCCGACTTTGTCCACCATCTTATGGAGCTTTCGTCAATCAAGCGTTTTGTCTGATTTAGCCATGCTCGGAGGATGCACTGAATCCGGCCCGTTCCCAATTGCGATTTGATTTCCGCCGCTTGCCATTCCTCCTTTAGTTGCTTGATGATTTTGACGTTGTCTTCCGCCTGCTCCTTGTAATGCGTCAATTGCCTTTGATATGTGCTTTGTAATTTCTGCAATACCGTTGACGCTCTCTCCTTTTCTTCCTGCTGCTGCCTCTGGAGCTCCATCCGGACCTTCTCCGCCTCGTCCAACCGTCTTGTATTTTCCACACGTTCGTTGGCGATCGTCGTCGCAGCCCGATCAACTTCCTGCTGGAGCTCGGCCATCCGTTCCTTATGCTCCGTTTCCAGCCGTTTGTAGTTCTGGTGCAGGTGCTCAAACTCATCTGTCTTCTGCTTGAGCCGTGCGTTGATCTGTCGACGGGCCCGGTCCTCGCGGTCCTTTTGCTGGCGGAGCTCTTCCTTTAGCCGTTCAATTTCCGTTTCCGCCGTCTTCTGCAGCTTGTCCTTTTCCTGCAACACTTTGTCTTTTTCCTCCCTTAGCCGGTCGTACGCTTGATGGCCTTTCCGGAGACTCTCCTCTGCCCGACGGAGGTTCTCAACAGTCTTCTTTAATTCGGCTTCGGCCGCTGTCTTCAATTCCCGTTCACGGCTCCTTAGCGCTTCTTGTGCGGCCAGTTCATCTCTCAATTCCGCAAGCTCTTGGGCTTGCACTGCATCTCTCGCCGGAACGGTTTCCGTTGCCAGGGTCTTATTGGTATGTATAGGTCGATCTGTTTCTTTATTCTGTACACTTACCGGAGTCACCGGTGATTGGATCTGTGTTGTCGTTAAGGCCATTTTGGCCATCTCTGTCGTGACCTGATCCAAGTCTATTTCAAGGCACCGGATTCTGGACCGGGCCATCTCTAGTTGTTCGGTTGTGACGAGCAACCGTTCGCTTTGCGCTCTTTCTTCCGCCTCAATATACCCCACTGCTCCGACAATCTGTTCGCCTATCCACCGAAGCCACAGGCTACCGGTGCCTTGTTGTTGCGTTTGCCCGGAGGTTTGACGGATGGGCTCACTTGTAGATGGGTGGTCCCACCTGATTGCGCCGAGTTGCAATTCTGTTTCAGCCCGTGGACCACCCTATTGTCCTGGTTCCCCTTGCGCTTCTTCTTGGTTGGCCGAGGGAGGCTGCATTGACCTTTTCGGCTCTGGCAGGATGGGGCTTGTCGGTGTTGCCGGTGGTGCCAGGGCTTCTCATTCCGGTGCCATGCGCACCGGTTCTGGTTCTTCCCTTGGCGTGGGAGTCTCAGTATGGGGAGCCGGTGTTCCCTCCGTCTGAGGGTCCGAACGTTTCTCGGCTGCCTCAACGGTCCTTGGCGACGACCGTCGCTGGAGGTGCTCCGTAGGCTCCTCCTCTACTTCCTCTTCCTAAGTCCCGGCATTGAGTTTTGCCACCAAGGGGTCCGCTTCTCTATTCGCCGGTCGGCGGAGTGTAACCTTTACGGGCCGTGCCGGTGGTTCCTCCTACGCATCCGTTGGCCGCTTCCGGCTGCTGCTCTCCTTTCCCGCCTGTTCTGCGTCCGCCGCCTTCCCCTTAGTGGCCTTAGAGGCCAACAGTTGTTGTCTTTTGGAAGCCGTCTTTGGGGTGCCATCCGCCACTCTTCCTCACTTCTTAGGCTGGACAGGCTGGACGGGTGGCACGAGCAAGGTGAGCCACTGCGTTACGGCGTGCCATATCCTTCGTCCGTCTTGGCCTTCTTTGCCGTCTTTGCCTCTGACGATCTCGATCGCCGCACACAACCCGTCTGCGATCAATACCGGCCAATCCACCTTGATCCCTTCATAGGTGGTGATGATCATCCCTGCCCGGTTCTGCGGCATGACAGGGGGTCTAGGGTACACATGGTCGTATTCGTGGAGCACACGAGCAATCTCGCGGAACACCATATCTCCGCCGCCCTGTGTCCGGTAGCCCTTGCTGGCTAGGGAGTACTCACCAAAATACCTGATGAGTTGCTCCGAGGTCGGATTTTCAATCATGAGTATGCCTCCCTCCGGAAGGCCTGTTAACGCTCGAATCGCCTCCGCCGTTATGACTTCTGTGTCAATTTCTTTGATCACCTTGTCGACTTCTTTGTGTGGCGGTACCTCCATAATCATCAAGAAGCCCTCGAGCCCGTGCTGCTTTAGCCATGTCTTGGCGGCTTCTGACAGCGTTTGCGGGTCCATGTTTGTGTCGAGGTCGGCTTGTGGCGGCGAGGTTGGCTGGTGATGAGAGTGAGAGTGAGAGAGAGAGAGTTCAGAAGGCGGGGGTTCTCTGTGTGTAGGTTCTCGTCTGATGATCTTGCAGCGCCTTGGTGCTTCTGTGCTCCTGGGTTCGCGAAAGTAGAGGGTTTCCACGCGCAGTGGTTTTTCTCTGTGCATTCTGCTGCCTTTTTCGAGTGTGTGCACGTCGTGTACTAAAATAGCATTATGTCATGTGGTGGTGCTTTAAATGCCCACTACGTACCTTTTCGCTCCTCGCTCTTTCGTCAATTCATTCCTCGCTTTTGCATGATTACTTCGTTTTTTTTTTTTTGTTAGTGTGAGGTTTAACTAGTTGTCCGTTGGTCCTATCAGACCCTTACCGGCCTCATTACGGTTTGCCGTTGTCTCATTCTCCCCTGTACTAGTATGCCATCTCCTCCGTCTTGGTGGTTGTCGTTCCCCTCAGAGGTTGCCGTTTCCTCACCCGTGTCGGTCCTTTGCTCAAATGGGTTCTTAGGCATCGGTCCTCTATATGGCTTCAATCGGAATCCGTTGACCCATTTGCCCAGCACTTCGCCGGCAAGTGTCCCTAACTGGTAGGACCCATTATACTCACGTGTCAGCCAATACGGGCCGGTCCATCTAAACCGTAGCTTACCCGGCATGTTGCCCATCCGGGTCTGAAATACTAACACCGGTTTGCCGATTGCGAACATTTTTTCGTTTCCTTTCCTGTGCCGGTCGACAAATGCTTTCCATCGCCGTTGTTCCAATTCTAAGTGTAGGATGCTTGCTAGTCGTTGTTCCTCGAGTTCACACAGCGTTGTTAACCGTATTGCCTCCGACTCCTTCTCGTTCAGCCGTTCCCGTAGCTGGATCCGTAAGCTGGGTACTTGGAATTCCACCGGCATTACCGCCTCTAGTCTGAACGCTAACCGGAACGGTGTTGTTCGGATGCTCGTTTTATATGTCGTCCGGTATTCGTTGATTCCGCTAACCCGTTTGCTTGCGGATAGTATGGTGTGCTCCGTTTATGGACAACGGCATAGAATGTCGTCAGGCTTTCCACTACTTGGCCGAGAAAGTGCCCCCCTTGGTCGCTTATTAATTCGATTGGGCATCCGTAACGGCACCAGATGTACTCGTATAGAAATTTCGTCGTTGACGCAGCGATGTTGTCTCTTAATGCTTTGGCCTCCACCCATTTCGTGCAGTAATCCGTCGTGACGATGACGTACCGATTACCCGTTCTCATTGTCGGTGGTTTGAACGGTCCAACAAAGTCCAGCCCCCACTTCTGGAATGGCTCGAGTGGTAGTACAGGCTGGTGTGGCATACGAGCCTGCTCCGTTGGCTGGCCCATTCACTGGCATAGGTCACATTCTTTTGCGTACTGTACCGCATCTCTTAATGTCGCTGGCCACCATAGGCCACTTTGCCATATTTTCCTGGTCGTCGCATCTCCGGCAAAGTGACCTTCGGCAACTCCGCAATGGGTTTCCCTCAGTATCAGGTCCTTTTCATCGCTGCGCATAGCCCGTCTCCATATGCCGTCCGCGCCCTTGTGGTAAAGTGTGTCTTGCAGTAAGCAGAAATGTCGGCTTTACACCACCAGGCGTTTCCGTTCGTCCCAGTTCATCTCTTCCGGAGGCAGTCCTGTGCTCAAAAACTGGTGCATGTTTGTGAGCCACTTGTCTTCCTGTGCCACCATCTCATCTGCTGCCGTTTCCGTAGTGACTCGAAACAGCTCCGCATCCGGAAACTCATCCGCTACTCCGTCACCCGTCTCTCCGGACTCTAATCGGCTTAAGTAATCCGCCACGGCATGCTGTATACCGGGTCGGTGGAATATTTCAAACTCGAATTCCTGTAACAGTAAGGTCCACCGGGCCAATTTACCGGTGAGTGATGCTTTGGACACCAGGTAAAGGAGTGTCGAATGATCTACATGGAAGGAAAACTTCCTTCCCAATAAATAATGCCGAAACTTTGTCACACTGTAGATCATCCCTAGAGCTTCCCGTTCCGTGGTAGAGTAGTTCCGTTCTGCTTGGGATAGCTTTCGGCTGGCATAGTACACTGGCCAGTACCACTTTGGCTCCGTAAGCTACATCAGTACGCTTTTGATTGCGATGTCGGAGGCGTCCACAAACACGTGAAATTCTTTACTCCAATCCGTAGGCTGCACTACCGGTGCTTGCGACAATAGTACCTTGAGGGCCCTATATGCCCTATCCTCGGTGTCGGTCCACTGGAATGGTGTCCGATGTACGACGGCATGCAACGGTGTAGCCAGGTCGGCCAAGTATCGGAGCATCCGGCTGTGCCACCGGATCTGGCCTAAGAACCGGCTTAATGCCTTTGCCGTTGCCGGCGCTGGTGCTTCTAATATGGCTTTCACTTTGTCCGGGTCGACTGCAATACCTTCTTGACTCACAATATGTCCTAATAAAGTTCCACTGGACACGCCAAATACACACTTTGCCGGATTCAAGCTTAGCCGGTATGCTCTACACTTTTCTAGACACAGACGGAGGTGCTGAAAATGGTCATCCTCCCGGCTATAGATGGCGAAATCGTCAAGGAAAACCTGCATAAAAGCCGGAATATATTCACCAAAGATTTCCATGATGATTCGTTGAAATGTTGCCGGTCCCGTTTTGAGTCTGAACATCATCACCACGGCCACAAACACCCCCCATTCGGTGACGAAAGCCGTTTTCTCTTGGTTGTCGGGGTGCATCCGAATCTGATTATACCCGCTAAATCCGTCTAGGAAGCTATAGACCTCATGGCCGGCGACGGCATCCAACACTCCATCTGTGAACGGAAGTGGAAACGCATCTGTTACCGTAGTTGCATTGAGTTTCCGGTAGTCCACACAAACTCAAATTTTTTCGTTCTTCTTCGGTACGACTACGATCGGGCTCAGCCATGTCGCTTTCTTTACCGGACATATAAAGCCAACTCTTAGCAGTTTGTCGATTTCCTCCTTGACTTTGGCGGCATAATTGGGATTCATCCGGTACCGTCTTTGTGCCACTGGTTTTGCGTCCTTGCTCAAGTGAACCTGATGCTGGTATAATTGAGGGTCGAGTCCTCACATGTCTTCGTATGACCAGGCGAACACATCGCGAAATTCCGTGAGAAGTCTGATCATCGCCGTTTTGTCTTCGGACTTCATTTCCTTGGCGATGTGCACTGGTTTTGCTTCGTCCGTGGTCCCTAGGTTCACCTCTTCCAGTTGCGACGCTTTTAGGTGTTGTGAAACGGCCATTTCCCGTTCCAACGCTTCCTGCGCTTGCCGTAACTCCCGGATTGCGTCTTTATCCGGTTCTGCTTCAGCCTCTTCCGGTTGCGGTAAGTATGGCGCTACTGCTTTGACAATGTCAATTTCGAAGAGGGGTATGATCTTCGGGTTTTCCTGCAAGTATTGAGCTTCTTCTTCGTCAGCTAACCCTTCTAGCATGTTGACGCACTCTGCATACAACGGTGTACAGTCCTTGCCAGTGCTCGTCCTTGGCTGTGTTGGTACCCGTACCTTGGCTTTTCCTCGCCGGAAGGTAATTATATTTTTCCTCCAATTCT
The DNA here is from genome assembly GCF_043228905.1 of Azolla caroliniana. Taxonomy (NCBI): domain Eukaryota; kingdom Viridiplantae; phylum Streptophyta; class Polypodiopsida; order Salviniales; family Salviniaceae; genus Azolla; species Azolla caroliniana. The sequence goes on along the minus strand of NW_028230441.1, from coordinate 10,113,447 downwards.
GTTTGATATGTGCCGTTTTCAAGCACGGCCTGCCCAGCAATAGCGGGTATGCGCCTTGTGCCTGTAATTGTAGCACTACGGCCGAGATGTGAAATGTATGACCGCCCACGGTGACTTCTAATTTCCGTATTAATCCTGTCGGACGTACTGAGCTTGTATCGGCCATCCGTAACCAGAACGGGCACGGCTCCCACTCATGGATCCTAGGGCATCACACATCCGGAGGCTTATTACATTCACCCCGGAGCCTCCGTCTATGACTGTGCCGGGGAGGTCTTTCCCTTTTACAATGGCAGTGATTACCGGACTGCTGGTGTCCACCACCGTTGGTCCCTCCTCCAGATTCGAGAAGAGTACCGGTGTCGGTGATGATTCTCCTGCCATCATGGCCGTCTTCAGTCCTGTGAATCTTGGCACAAGTTGTAGGAGTCTTCCTAGTGGCAGCGTAATCTGGCATTCTTGCAACGCCTGCTGTCGAATACAAGTGTATAATGGACGTATTCACACTATCCCTTTTGTATAGCTCAAGTTTGGGCCATTTGTGTAATTAGCATAAACGGGAGTTGCCCTAAGTCGGTCACTATATAAAGTGACCTTGTAACCTTTTTGTAAGGTTGGTTGTATTACTTTTCTATCTGATAGAAAGAGTCTTTGTGCCTCCTCTCTCTCTCTCTCTATCTCTGTGCACGATCTATGATTCTGTCATACGCAGGTACTCAACCCTAATCGAATGCTATTAGATCTTCCGCATCGACACGGCCTTGTCTCCAACATCTGGTATCAGAGCCTGCACAGCATTCGGTCCTTCAATCCGCTGTCGGCCGTCGTCTCAGCCTGCACAGCATTCGGTTTCCTGCGTCATTCGAAGAAGAGAGAAGAAGAAGAAAAACGAGGCTTGCATCTCATCGCGTTAGATCATTTTCGCTTGGAGTAAGCCAGCCGGTTGTACTCTGTTCCTTGTGATCGTAACCACTCGAGGTGAAATCCCCTTGTGCAACATTGACACGATCGTGCTCCACTCGGTTAAACGGCATCCGAAGAGGTCAACAAACGCTGCTCGCCGCTCATTGTAACCACTCGGTGCAGATCGGTCTCAAGACAACAACCCCAAATTTGTGCTTCATCCGGCTGATCGACATTCGAGAGGATCAGTTGGATCCGTCTCTCTCGTCGCTGCAGTCACCCGAAGCAGAATCGGTCCAGACAATCGGTTTCAATAATCGGTATTCGGCATATATATCCGAAGCGAACCGGGCTCACTCCGACTCGGCAACATTCGGGAAGACCAGTCGGTTCTGTCCCTCAAGTTACCGGAGTCAATTCGAGCAAGTTCAACAATACATATATCCGAAGCCGAACCTACTCGGGTTCAAATCCGACTAGAACGATATCGGGTGAGCCAACCGGCTGCACTCCAACAAGGTTCGTAGTCAACTCCGAACCGAGCTTCGTCAACCGAAACCAAGATTGATGGCATCAACATCCGGCTCGTCAGAAATGAGTCTACGAAAGTTCGATGGATCGAACTTTAACTTCTGGAAGGAGCAAATGCAGGACTATCTCATAGTCAAGGGGCAAATCGATCCCATCGAAAATGAAGAACCTCCAGAAGGATACAAACCAATTGAGTGGCAGAAGCTGGACAGAATCGTCCGCGCCACGATTCGGATGCACCTATCGGAATCGGTATATTTTACGGTGCAATCGTGTACGACAGCATTCGAACTGTGGAAAACACTGTCGGACACTTACGAAAAGAAGGTCGCCGCAACGAAGATGTTTCTGATCCGGCGCCTCTACAACTTGCGGATGAAAGAATCCGATTCGGTTCAAGCACATCTCAATGAGTACGAAAGCATAAGCTCCCAAATCTCATCTCAGGGGATGGCAATCGAGGATGAACTCAGAGCAATGATACTCATGAGTAGCCTTCCCTCATCATGGGAAACTTTCGTCACAACCGTGTGCAACGCGTCAACCACGGCTGTTAAATACTCCGAAGTCACGAGCGCAATCCTGACCGAAGCAGCTCGGAGAAAGTCTTTCGCCAAAGACTCAACAGACGACGCTTATGTAGTACAAGGTTCGACAGACCGATCGAATATACGAGGAAGAGATTCCTCACGACCGCCGAACAATCAGCGAAGACGGAGCCAGTCACGGGATAACCGAATCTGCAACTATTGCAAGAAACCCGGACACATCAAAGCCGACTGTCGCGCACTCAAGAACAAGAACAACAAGAAGAGTGGCCGGCATGAGGAGATCAATTACGTCAGCTTCTCAGCTGATGTGCTACCAAACGACCCGAATATACTGTCAATCGAAAATCCAGTCGGATCAGAAGTTCTGCTCACGACTGAAGAATCGAGCACATGGCTCTTAGATTCGGGTGCGTCATTTCACGTGACTCCTCATCGATCCCAATTTCGGCAATATACAATCCGTCACTCCGACTCAGTTCGAGTCGGCAACTCGCAACACTGTGACATCATTGGAATCGGCACAGTAGAGCTCAACCTTGCAGGTGGCTCTACACTTGTACTTCACAATGTCCGACATGTACCCGAGCTCTCAAGGCCATTGATCTCAGTCGGACAACTAGATGAAGACGGCATTCGTGCCGGTTTCTCTTCGGGAGGGTGGACACTCCACAGGGGGAACCTCCTGCTTGCTAGAGGACCCAAGATACACTCACTGTATCCGTTACATGTTACGCTCAGAGAGGGTAACCTGTTTTTGGTGGATATTCCTGTGTCATCACTATGGCACAGAAGATTAGGACACCTCAGCAAGGCCGGCATTACGCACCTATCTAGAGCCGGATACATCCCTAAACTCTCCTTCTCGGACCATCAATTCTGCGAACATTGCCAGTATGGCAAACAAGTAGCCGCATCACACCCGACATCAGCACCAAGAGAAACGAGACCTCTCGATTTAGTCCACTCGGACGTCTGTGGCCCAATGCCGCATCAGTCTCTCGGCGGTGCCTCTTACTTCGTCAGTTTTATTGACGATTCGACTCGAAAGGTGTGGGCTTATCCAATTCGCACCAAAGATCGTGTCTTCTCGATCTTCTCCGATTGGCTCGCTATGGTGGAAAATCAAACTGACCGCAAACTGAAATGCTTTCGGACCGACAATGGGGGAGAGTTCAAATCAGAAGAATTCGTCAAATTCTGCCGACAACGCAGCATCCGACGTGAATTGACGGCACCACACAGTCCGGAGCAAAACGGGATTGCAGAACGCATGAATCGGACAATCCAAGAACGGATAGTTTCCATGCTCCAACACTCCGGACTGTCGGATGGCTTCTGGGCAGAGGCTCTACTCACGGCAGTACACATAATCAATATGTCGCCAAGCAGACCTCTAGGACTTCAAATTCCTCAGGAACTATGGATCGGCAGTAAGCCGAATTACGACAAGCTGAGGATCTTCGGATGCGAGGCGTACGCCCTCATTCCGAAAGATGATCGCCGAAAACTTGCACCTCGGTCCAGGAAATGCATTTTCCTTGGATATGGATCAGACGGCGAAATGGGATACCGACTCTGGGACCCCGAACGCAGACAAATCGTTCGAAGTTCGGACGTTGTGTTCAACGAGTCGGCTATGACTCCATCAGTCGAAAAATCGATCGAAGTCCGAAGGGTAACATTTTCCGATGTGCCGACCCTTCAAGAAGGCCCTGCTCTTAACACACGGTCAGCTTCACGGGTAGCTGAACCTTACACTACCGACTCGGACAACTCCGACTCGGCACAGCAGAATAATTCGCTTTCGGACCATCCGACCTCGATACCCGATGCGACCAGTCCAATCATACCTCGACGATCCGAGAGACTGTCGCAACCTCCGGAGAGGTATTCTCCTGGAATTTTCTTCACCGACGCCGGCGAACCGACGTCTTACGAAGAAGCATCGACATCTGTCGATTCAGCCACCTGGCATCTGGCGATGGAGTCGGAAATGCACTCCATTCGGGCAAACAAGACTTGGGATCTGGTCGAACTACCTAAGAATCGACGTGCTCTTCCTTGCAAGTGGGTTTATCGATTAAAAGAGACGTCTGATTCGACCACCCCAAAGTACAAGGCCAGATTAGTTGCGAAGGGCTTCCGACAAGAATATGGCGTCGACTTCGACGAGATTTTTTCACCAGTGGTGAAAATGACAACCCTTCGTTTTCTACTCGGCGTAGTGGCAGCCGACAACTTGGAGCTGATTCAGCTAGATGTCAAAACAGCCTTCCTCCATGGTGATCTTGAAGAGGAAATTTATATGGAACAGCCAAAAGGCTTCGTGGCAACTGGCCAAGAACATCTAGTCTGCCGACTCAGGAAGAGTCTATACGGCCTCAAACAGGCACCGCGACAATGGTACAAGAAGTTCGACGACTTCATCCAATCGATCGGCTTCTCCAAAAGCGATGAGGACCATTGTCTCTTTACCAACACAGCTCAAGATGGATCACCCATCTTCCTCATCATTTACGTGGACGACATGCTAATTTCTGGACGCCACGCGGGCGAACTTGCCGATCTCATTCGGCAACTGCGGTTGAAGTTTGCCATGAAGGACCTCGGTCCGGCACGACACATCCTCGGCATGAAGATTAGTCGGCATCGCGATAAACGACATCTTTTTTTGTCTCAGACCGACTATATCGGACGTGTCTTGGAACGCTTCAACATGCAATCAGCCAAATCTGCTTCAACCCCGCTCCCCATGAATCTTCGGCTCTCTCAGCGAGACTGCCCGACATCCGGTTCGGAGGGGGAAGATATGAAGTCGGTACCGTATGCACCGGCAGTCGGCTCCCTTATGTACCTGATGGTCGCGAAACGGCCTGATATCTCTCATGCCGTAGGAGTCGTTAGCAGATTTATGCACAATCCTGGCCGATCGCATTGGAACGCAGTCAAGCATGTGTTCAGATATCTGGCTGGCACAAAAGACCACGGCATTCTTTTCGGTCCGAACCGAACCTCAGGCGTAGTCGGTTACACCGACTCGGACTTCGCCGGCTGTATAGACAGTCGGAAATCAACAACTGGATACTGCTTCAAATTCGGCAATGGAGCAATTTCGTGGAAGTCGAAACTTCAGGAGTGCACAGCGACCTCAACGACCGAAGCAGAATATGTAGCTGCGTCCGACGCTGCAAAAGAAGCTTTGTGGCTCGGCCGGCTGGCGCACACGTTTCAACAAGTCGACCATGACTCGGCCCCAGTTGTCTATAGCGACAGTCAAGGTGTTGTTGCCCTGTCGAAAAATCCGGTTCATCACAACGCCTCCAAACATATCGACGTTCGATATCACTTCGTTCGGGACTGCGTCATTTCAGGGAAAATCGGTCTAGAGAAAATATCCACAACCGACAATGTCGCAGATGGAATGACCAAGTGTCTTTCGGCAGACCGTTTCCGGTCTCTTCGGCATCAGATGGGCGTAACGACAAACCAGTCCGGTTAGAGCCGGACACAGCACAGGATGGTTTCCGACAACCGACATCAGTTCCTTAATGATCGGCTTCAACTCTTCCGACCCGACCAGTTCGGTCTTCTGCCTTCGGACCCTGCCGACTCGAACAAAACTGATATGTCCGAGAACCTAGGTTTATACCTGTAATCTTAGATAACCCATGTATACGCCCATTACGGGGGAGTGTCGAATACAAGTGTATAATGGACGTATTCACACTATCCCTTTTGTATAGCTCAAGTTTGGGCCATTTGTGTAATTAGCATAAACGGGAGTTGCCCTAAGTCGGTCACTATATAAAGTGACCTTGTAACCTTTTTGTAAGGTTGGTTGTATTACTTTTCTATCTGATAGAAAGAGTCTTTGTGCCTCCTCTCTCTCTCTCTCTATCTCTGTGCACGATCTATGATTCTGTCATACGCAGGTACTCAACCCTAATCGAATGCTATTAGATCTTCCGCATCGACACGGCCTTGTCTCCAACACCTGCCATGTCTCGTTCTCGGAGTGACTGCCGCCGGCAAGCCCTACGTTGTTCTCCTTTTGCCGCTGTAAGTCTGTGACATTCTGCTCGTTTGCTTTCTTCACCCATTCCGTCGCTTGCTTCCGGATGGTCTCCTGCGTCTCCCATTCCTTGGCCATGCCCTTTGACCTTGTGGTCACCTGCTGCAGATCTGCCACCTCAGGGACTACCATATTTACCGCCAGTCGTTTTTCATAGCTCTTCACCGGGCATTGATTACTATAATGGCCTTCCTGTCGGAAGTAGTAGCAGTAGGCTTTCTGGGTATTGCCGGATTCGGCATTGTCTGTTGTACCAGGGGCAGGTCCTGTGGTGCGCGCGGGGTTTTGGGCCGGTTGGCTGCTCGAAGCTCCTTGTTCCGGATCCCGTGGGTAGCCGCCTTTTTTGAAATTCCGTTTTTTGTTATAGCTCTTCTTATTTCGGTACTCTTGACGAGGTTGCCCGTTATATCTGTCGTATTCCTCCCGTTGCTGACGATACCCGGGGGAGTGCTCCCGGTCGTAATGTTCGTATCGTCTATTGTAATCCCGGTACCGATCATGTTGGTCATAGTTATCCTGCCGATCACCGTACAGGACATCATTCTCCCGTCGATCGCCATACCGGACATCCTGTGCCGGTCGGTCGTGGTCCATTCGCCGCCAGCGTTCCTCTTCTTCATCCTGGCTACTGCGTGGCTCTATTTGTCGGACGGGCGGTGCTTGCTGGTTCAATAGATTATACTCGCACCTATCCGTCATATGGCCCTTGGATTGACAGATTACACATTGCATCCTCATAGTGCATTCTAGAGCCGAGTGTCCGGAATTCAAGCAGGTTGTGCACTGTATTGCTTGCCGAAACCGGAGGTCTTCTTCGGATGGTAACGCCCGTTGGAGTGCTCCCAGTGTGAGCCAGGAGCTTGTCTTTTCCATCTCTCTCACCCGGTCAATGACCTGGTCGATGGTACTTGTGCGGAAGTCAATTACCATGCAAACCGTGCGTAGGGGTTCCCGGAGCGCGTTTAGGAATATAATCCGTAATTCCTCCTCTGGGGGTGCGCGGGCAAGCTGACTGTTACGGGCATGACCATATAATATCCCGTGGTAAGAATTTACCGTAGTATTCTATACACGTGGATAAGTGTGAGGGTTAAAGGAGAATGTAAAGAAGGGGAGGATTACTTTTAATCCTCGGGATTGAGACAACCCATTAGGTCAAGTGTGAACTTGCCTGGGGGCCTTGGGTTTCGCTATAAATAAGAGGCCTAGCTACCCTCATTGGATCATCTTTTGACTACATCGAGACTCTGCTCGTGTGGTGGGTCAACTCTTGTAGCGAGCGCGCCAGCACCAGGTACGACTCGACGCCACGGCGGTGGTATGGGACGCCGATCGAGGCTCGAGTCCGTCTCGATCCCTTCGCTCGGGGGTGGTCGGGTGGATCGGCACCCTTCTTTCTCTTTCTCCTTTCTATCTTTCAATTCTTTATCCTTATCCTTATCTTAAGCTTACATTAGTGCTATGATCTATAATATTTGGTATCAGATTTTTGTACTAATGTTTCTTTGTTTTTCATTTGTCTTTTGATTGATGCTGATCGATCATTGTGCGGTTGGCCTTGATCCAGACAACGATCAACAAAGAACTTCGGTAACTCTTTCCATATTTTTTTTTCGATTCTCTCTTCTCCCATCTAATCATGTGTTTAGTTTATATGTAATTTTTTTTATTAAATCAATGATGTTGTAGTGGTCTTTAATTGATTATCTAAAACGTTTACATATGTGCACGAGGTCAATACCTCGTTTGACATATTAATAATATGTGATGAGTGTCGTATGCGTACGAGGTTAATACCTCAATTACGTATTACGTTCACGAACATATGTTACGTTTGCGTATGAGTTTAATACCTTAATTTGTTGTAAACGATATGCGTTTGGTCTCGTATGCGTAAGAGGTCAATACCTCCATTGCGTATTACGATGATCTCTTATTTGTGGATGTTTCGTGTGCGTAGAGGTATATACCTCGATTACGTATCTCGATCACATCATTTGTGGCTATTTAATATAACGATATGTTTAATATAGGCATATGTGGTCACATATATACGTATTTGATCGTATATATGTGAAAAGTAAACATATGTGTATATTCGTTATTACGTGATTATGTCGAAAGTTGTCATGGTCGGGAAAAGGATGTTGGTGGCCGTCCTCACATTTTTGTGAGAATGGCGTTGTCACCATTCCTTTTTCAACAATTTTTTATTGTTGACAACCCCGTTGATGACCTCGATTTCGTTACGTAAAGAAACGCAATAGCCATAATGATGTTGAGTACGTAGGGCTTGACCCACTTCAAGTGAGGTCGCTCCAATGACGCACGTATCCAACATCCTTCCCTCGTTACATGGATACGATGCCACCATGAGCTCGTTTTTACGAGAGGCATTCGTAATGACGTGACCATGTGATGGCCCACGTGAGCCTACTACGAAACGAGGGCTCATTTGGCTTGACCATTAGGTTGCCCTTTGACATATGCCATCGTAATTACGAGACTTGAGGTTAGGTAACGTACCAACATAGTGTTGGTAAATGAGGGCGAAATAAGGACCCTTGACATATATGTTCTTTTAAAAAAACGTATATGATCAATTGCCTCGCATATCTCTTATACGCATCAAACATTAAACATTCGAGAAGACCAACTTACTTGGTTGGCTCAAGTGTTTAATGTATTTGTTCTCGAGGTCTCGAGTTCAAATATGACCAAGACCATACAACATCCTTGATACATATGACTATAACACATGTTTAGACTTAAGGTCTAAGTGCACCTCGGGGTCCTCGTAATAGGACTTAAAGAGCCGAAACCACTTATGTGGGCACCGAAACATAGTTTATTGTTAACATTTTTTTTCGTGTATAAACTATTCATGACGCGAACATACATGGTTGAGCCTCGGGGAGCCACCATGAAAAAATCGATATAGAGATCAGGGAAAGACATTTATTTGTCACCCCCATGGTTTTTAAAACACCTTTGTGTTACCATAGTAACCTGATCTTGAACCTCATCTCATACGTCTAGAGGGGTATTGACGTGAGATAATGATATCGATTAATGCTCGCCCATGATATGTTTACATCACGACAATATGTTATGACTATATCTCTGACCTTATCCTATTTCTTTTCCAGAAATAATCTTTAATGGCTCAAATTAACGACCCGATGTCATCCGCTCAAGCGGAAGGAACTCAAGGGAATCCTCCTGGACAAATGTCGACTGAGATGTATTTGGCACAAATAACCCAATTCCTTAGTTTCACCGCTCAACAGATGACCGAACTTCGGCAATCTCAGAGTGCTCTTGAGGCACGTGTCATTAGCCTACAACGTGAGACTAATAGACCTGATGAGCGACAAGGTGAACCATCATTTGTCGTTAAGCCATTTACGGGAGACAAAAAGGAAAGAACCGAAGAAGCAATCTGCACATGGCTGGGACGATGGGAGTCTCATTTTGAGCTCTATCCCACGCCAGATAGTACGAAGATTGCATATGTCGGCCGAGAACTCGGGGGTAAGGCCGCCGCCTGGTGGCGTTGCCTCCGTACTATGGGGAAATTGCCCGATACCTGGACAGATTTTGTCACGGTTTTTAAGGGCCAATTTCTGCAACCTCCCTCTCGAACCGAGGCAGCACAAGCTTTAATGAACCTCTCTAGCAGGAAATTTTCCTCGCTAGAAGACTATGTTCACCATGCTAGAACCCAAATCCAAAAATCGGGTCTAGAAGGGGACAATTGGTTGATAGCTTGTTTTGTCAATGGCATCCCCAATTCGGACTATCACTGGATAGTGCACGATAAGGATCCAAAATCCTTCGAAGAGGCCGTTGAAATAGTTCTTCGCTATCAACGCACTTCGAAGAAGGACCATAACAAATCCAACGAAGCGCCCGGGACTAAGCAGTCGCAATTTGTTGGGAAACGCAAGACACCCAACGAATTCCTGGATCGCGATTGTAAGCGACAACATCCTTTTTGTGTATTCTGCAAAAAGAAGGGTCATACAAAAGATCAATGTCGAAAGCTCCAACGGAAAGAGCACGACAACAAAGCTAAAGCTGCAGACCATAAAGGTCAGATTCCTAATGTCCTTCAAGTCTATACACATCATTTGAGTAATTGTCAATGTTCTTTCCCTCATTATGTATTGGGTCCCAATGATTTACTACGTGCAAACGGGTATATCAATGGATCTCCCGTACAATTTTTATTTGATTCGGGAAGCTCACACAATTTTGTGAATGATCGTTTGGTTCAGATATGGGGAATCCAACCCACCGTAAGTGATCACACCTACACGGTGCACTTGGCTGATGGAAGAGTACAATACATCAACGGGGCGATTCATTCATTAGGAATTTCTATTGATACTTATATAGAGGAAGTAGACTTCCATGTAATGAATCTTTGTACCACCGATGTAATACTGGGTTATCCCTGGTTTTATAATAAAAACTCTTCTTTATTTATTGATTGGGTTCGCCATTCCATTTCTTTTGTACTCAACGATTGTACGCATTTTATTCAATGTGTAAAAAAACAATCCCTCTCGATTGTTTCCTCGTGTCCATCAATATCTGAGTTGTCTTGTTCTACGTTATTTTATTGTGTACTTGATCCGGACATTCACGTTTACAATATCGATAATGTCCCGATTCAATTAACATATTTTGAACAACAACAACTTGATGAAATCATAAATGATTTTCATGATGTTTTTCCAAGTGAACTACCTGATGGGTTACCTCCTAAACGTAATATAGACCATCGTATAGATATTGTACCTGGTGTTGCACCAATAAGTATACCTCCGTATCGCTTAAGTCGATCCGAAGAAGATGAGGTATCTAAGCAACTCAAGGACTATTTACGAATGGGTTATATACGTTATAGTAAATCTCCATGGGGTGCACCTGTTCTCTTGGTTAAAAAGAAAGAGGGCACATGGTGTATGTGTATTAATTACCGACGCTTGAATAAAGTGACGATCAAGAATTCGTATCCATTGCCCCGGGCTGACGATCTAATTGACCGTCTCCAGGGAGCTAGGTATTTTACGAAACTTGATCTCCGTACTGGCTACCATCAAATACGAATAAGTGAGGACGATGTTCCTAAAACGGCATTTCGTACGCGCTATGGCCATTACGAGTTTTTGGTTATGCCTTTTGGTTTGACCAATGCTCCGGCTACTTTTCAACAAGAAATGAATGACATTTTCCGAGAACAACTTGGAAAATTTGTCGTTATTTTCTTGGATGATATTTTAGTTTATAGCCGTACATTACAAGAACATGCTAGACATGTCCGCTTTGTTTTACAAACATTGCGTGACAAACAGTTTTATGCGAAGATCTCAAAATGTGAGTTCTTCAAGAAATCAATTACTTATCTAGGACATCTCATAACCGAACGAGGAGTTGAAATTGATCCTTCTCGCATTGAGAAAATCAAGCTTTGGCCCACTCTTCGGAATATTCGAGAAGTTCGATCATTCCTTGGTTTTGTGGGGTTTTTGCGAAAGTCTCTTCGTAATTACTCCCAATTGACGACGCCGTTTACTGATCTTTTAAAAGGTCAAACGCGTAAGTCTACAAAACCTATTGTGTGGAATGCTACACTAGACCTTGCCTTTAAGGAACTCAAGGACCTGGTTTGCAAGGCTCCTTCACTTCTTTTACCCGATCCTTCAAAACCTTTTGAGGTTGAAACCGATGCAAGCGATTATGCTATAGGTGCTGTCTTGTATCAAGATTGTAAACCAATAGCATTCGAGAGTAAGAAACTTGATTCTGCTCAATGTCGGTATACCGTTCAAGAAAAGGAATTATTTGCAGTTATACATGCGCTCAAAACATGGCGCCATTATCTTTATGGAAATCACTTTGTGGTAACTACGGACCACGAGTCCTTGAAATATTTTTGTGACCAACAAGACCTGAAAGGTCGTAAGGCACGATGGGCTGATCTCATCCAGGACTTTGATTTTTCCATACGATATCGTAAAGGTTCCATGAACACTGTCGCTGATGCACTAAGTCACATCCGTGAAGTTAACACGCTTAGCTTCACTGAAATATCATCAGATCTTTATGATCACCTTCGAGGAAAGTATCCTGATGACAGTTATTTCGCAAAATACTGGGCAAGAGTTGAGTCTGGAACAGACACCACCACATCCTCGAAGGAATACTTCCACATTGCTAACGGTTTGCTCTACCGTAATGGGAAGGTTTGTGTTCCAGATTTACCCGAGGTCAAAAAGAGGATTCTTTTTGAATGCCATGATGCACCCTCAGCAGGGCACCCTGGAATACATCGTACACTCGTTCTCATCTCCACTCAATTTTATTGGCCTAAGATGCGTCCTGACATACATAGCTATGTGACTAAATGTCACCAGTGTCAGGTTAACAAAGCCGAGCGACTTAAAGCCGCAGGACTTTTACATCCCTTGGACATTCCCAATAATAAGTGGGAAAGCATATCCATGGATTTTATTGTTAGCCTTCCTCGCACCCAAAAAGGTCATGATGCCATCTGGGTTGTCGTTGATCGACTAACTAAAATGGCCAGATTTATTGCTACTAAAACCACGGTAACAGCTCCTGAATTGGCTTACCAATTCGTTGACGAATTGTTTCGTTTTTATGGGTTACCGATGGATATCGTGAGTGATCGAGATCCAAAGTTTACTAGTGACTTCTGGACACAAGTCTTTAAGAAGTTAGAAACTACGTTGAGCATGAGCTCCACGGATCATCCTCAATCCGATGGACAGACAGAACGAGTAAATCAAATTATTGAGGACATGCTTCGAGCATACGTTGGTGCAAAACCAACAAAATGGGAACGTTATCTCCCAATTTTGGAGTTTGCTTATAACAGCTCCAAGCATACGTCGACGGGATATAGTCCTTTTATGTTGATGTATGGTTTTCAGCCACGAGCCCCGATTGATGTTACTATACATCATGATGAGTTGCGAAGTACGCAAAACTTTCTTCGGGATATGCAAGATATGTTGCATATTGCACGAGATAATATAAAAACAGCTCAAGATAGAGCGCGTTTTTATGCCGATCATCATAGGCAACCTCGTGTATTCAACCCTGGACAGAAGGTATTTTTACGTGTACCTCACAATTCTAAGACATTGTCTACGGGTAAGTGCGCTAAGTTAGCCCCACGGTTTTGTGGACCTTTTATAGTCCTCAAACGCATTGGGTCATCAGCCTATCGTCTCGCTCTTCCCGATGGTGTCGGAATTCATCCAGTCTTTCATGTTAGTCGTCTAAAAGAACTTCTAGGTTCTGGCGACAATACAGCTACGACTGAAACTCTGGTTACTTCTGAAGAATTATCTTCTATACCACATGTACCAGAAAGAATTCTCGATGTTAAAACAAAAAAATTACGTACTAAAGAAATCCGAGAATTCAAAATAAAATGGATGGATAAATCAATAAAAGATGCCACATGGGAACGCGAAAATACACTTAGAACTAACTTCCCTAACTTTCCATTGCAAGAGTGCAATGTTTTAAAGAGGGGGAGTATGTTACGGGCATGACCATATAATATCCCGTGGTAAGAATTTACCGTAGTATTCTATACACGTGGATAAGTGTGAGGGTTAAAGGAGAATGTAAAGAAGGGGAGGATTACTTTTAATCCTCGGGATTGAGACAACCCATTAGGTCAAGTGTGAACTTGCCTGGGGGCCTTGGGTTTCGCTATAAATAAGAGGCCTAGCTACCCTCATTGGATCATCTTTTGACTACATCGAGACTCTGCTCGTGTGGTGGGTCAACTCTTGTAGCGAGCGCGCCAGCACCAGGTACGACTCGACGCCACGGCGGTGGTATGGGACGCCGATCGAGGCTCGAGTCCGTCTCGATCCCTTCGCTCGGGGGTGGTCGGGTGGATCGGCACCCTTCTTTCTCTTTCTCCTTTCTATCTTTCAATTCTTTATCCTTATCCTTATCTTAAGCTTACATTAGTGCTATGATCTATAATACTGACTATGCATCCGTTGAAACCGGATGACAAACTGGGGAATGCTCTCCCTTGCCTCCTGTCGGATGGTATAAAATAAGCCGACCATTACAGTCTGGTCCACCTCCTTTTGGAAAAAATGCAAGAACTTAGCTTTTAAATCTGCAAAGGTATTGATGGTAGACGGGTCCTGCGTCTGGTGCCATCTTGCTGCCGGTCCCTCCAATGTGACGCCAAATTCCGCTATCTTAGAGCGTTCCTCTTCCTCCGGGGTCAATCGCTATGACACATGGTTGGCTTCCCATGTCTGTTCAAAGGCGTGCACATGAGCTTCCGCGTCCGGATCATCTCTATACTTGGAGTACTGGAACGGCATGTCGTCGTCCGGTATCGGTGCGCGGGCTGGCAGTGTTGGTGCTCGTTCCGGGATTTTCTCTGGCGTCGGTGGTCTTTCCCGATTTGTTTCCGGCGTCGGTGGTCTTTCCTCTTCTTTTGGTGACGGAGGCCTCTCCTCTTCGACTTCCGGTGTTGGAGGTCGCTCTTCCTCTGCTGGTTCCGGGGGTTCCAACGTTAGCACTTCCGGTTCCGGTGTCGGTAAGGTATTTGATCCTTCGTCCTCCGGTCCGCCCGGGGTCTCGTTGCTGCTACGGTAGTTCGTGTGCACGCTGTATTCCCCTTCGAAGTCCGATTCATACGCTGAAAAGGCTTTTGCTTCGCCTTCTCCGTTTGCCAACGCCTGGAGAAGGGATTCGGTTTCCTGGAGGCTGCTTAGACTGCTGCCGTCATCCGGGTGCGATGTTTGCTGTAACCAGAGGGAGTCCTCCGCTACTCTCCGGATTACGTTGGAAAACGAGCGATCCGCTCTAATTTACTGCGCCGCTTGCTAGAAAGCCTCACATCTCCTTTGCCTTTCGGCAAGGCATCGAGTTCGATCTGTAACCAGGTCGTGCGTTGATCTAGTCATTCATCCGTGCCGTCGTTCGCTGCAAAAACAGCAATCATGGTCACCAAAAACTGTGTTAACTCTTAGGGCCGGACAATGGCCTAACACAGGGTGTCTACGGAAGACACTTCACCAAAGGGGTGTTACGGCAACAGGATTAGACTCAACGATTAATCCAACTTAATTAGGTTACTTAGCATGATCGTCTTTAATAATCACACGCGTAAGATATAACAATGAATGCAGAACGGCAATTAACACAAAGAGATAACAACACTGAACTTTATTAATTAACCGTTGTTCATTACATTGTATCCGGGCCTTTAAATAGGTCTCCAGTCTGTATTACAAAATGGTGCCATCCGCACCTGTTCGGGATCAGTCCGGATCCGGAACAGCATACCAATTCCGGTCCGTCCGTCCACACTCATAACTTACTTACAACCATTCCTACTAATTAAATAACTCCCCGTTTCACACTTTGGACCCTTTGCCGGCCGGTAACAAAAACGGCATCCCGCTCTGAGTAGTGACAAAGAAAGAAGAACAAGAGGAACTACCAACGGCATTTCACGAGAGTCCCTGGGCCGGGCACCACGGGACATGGGCCACGTTCGAGAAGCTGAAGGAGAAGTACTGGTGGTCGGGGCTGTACCAGGACGTGCATCGGTTCGTAACGACTTGTGAAAGCTGTTAGATGCACTCCAGAGTCCGACACTGGGACGAGCTACACCTGACCTACCCACCTACGGTCCATTTCAAGTGGATGGTGGACTTGGTGACGATGCCGATGGGAGTAGGACAGATGCGATACTTGGTGCTTGCACGGGAAGACTTAACGAACCAGGTGGAAGGCTGTGCACTGCAAAACAAGACAACCGCGGCAGTATGCCGGTTCCTGATCGAAGAAGTAGTGTGTCGGTACAGGTGCATCGGGAGGATCGTGGTGGACCAAGGAGAGCTGGATGCGCGAGAAGTTGAGGAGCTATTCGACCGGCTAGGCGTCAAACTCTCCCTCACTACGGCGTACAATCCGGAGGCAAACGGAAAGGTAGAACGTGGGCACAGGCCGATCGTAAAGGCGTTGGTGCATGCATGCGGAGGGAAGGTCGGGAATTGGCCGCGGCTCCTTCCTTACGCACTATGGGCGGACCGAACTACGCGTAGTTCGGTGACAGTTTATGCTGGCAGAGCTGATGTACGGACAGAAGCCGATCATGTCGATGGAACAAACGGTTTCTTCATGGGCGGCGGTGGATTGGAAGGACGAGATGAGCAAGGAGGAGTTGCTGGCAGCGCGGATTCGGCAACTCGAGCGGAGGCCAGAGGACGTGAAATGGGCGAAGGAAAAGTTGTGAGCGGCAAGGGAGCGGAACAAGACCGGTTCGACCGAACGCACCGGTTGCGACCAAAGAAGATCGAGGAAGGCGACTGGGTCTTGGTATACGACAGCAGCCTCGACAATCAGCACAAGGCGGTGCGGAAGTTCGCTAGGAGATGGTTCGGGCCCTACACGGTGACGAGCGCGAACAACAACGGCACGTACCACCTCGCGGAACTCGACGGGACACGGTTAGCGGTGCCGGTGGCTGAGAAGCGGATCAAAGCATTCAAGAAGCGGTTCGAGGACGAGCCGGAGCCTGCGAGCGGGAGCGACGACGACGATCAGCTTGGGCCCAGCGAAGAATCGAAGAACGACGAGTGAAGCCGGTTTTCTTCGGTATCTACCTGTCTCTGGCGCATGCCAGTGGATGTGCGGTTTGGTGGGGGTGGATGTTTTGAAGAAAACCGGGCATAGGCGGAATCGGAGAAAAAGGCACATGAACCGGCTCTTACACGGATGGGCGCATGAATTGATATTTTGTACATGATTGATAAATGGATAGGCTGATGTAAATACTAAGTAGTACACATTTATTAGGGGATTGTGCGTATCTCTATCAGAAGAGACAAGGAATAAAGTGATTTGACTAGGGAGAAAGGGCACCCCCTTTTGGGAACTATTTAAGGAGAGGAGAGAAGGGAAAGAAAAATATCGCGCGTTGGTGAGGACGAAGTGCTGCTGCAGAACCGAGTGCCAGGCTCGCTCTCTCCCTCTCCTCTAATCGTCGTTCTCTGCGGGTGTCAGGAGTTCGCTGCCTCTGCTTCGTGGACAGCCCGTGTGCTTCCAGCAGAGTCTCTCTCCTTCCCCTTTCCCCTCTTGTTTCTTCGAGTCGTGTGCCTGTCGTCGGTGTGCGTGAGTAGGACCCCGTGTCGGGTCCATTACCGGGTTGCCGGTTGTAAGCTACTGACTATAATAATCAGATTCCTATTTTTCTTGCTCTTAATCTCTCTGTGTGTACTTGCATCTCTCTCTCTCTCTCTCTCTCTCTCTCTCTCTCTCTCTCTCTCTCTCTCTCTCCTTGGTTCGAGACCCCCGTGGTCCCGCCTCTTTCTCCACGCACGCGTGTAACAACGCGACACCGTACACATCGATACATGTTAGAGCCCATCCCAATATCTGCCATTCGAACCATTGCTTCCATGCGACTTAGCTTGCACGCATTGAGATGTGAGACGGGGCGTTGGGGCACAAGTGATGAGAGTGGCCGACTATGCACACTTTGCCCTAAACAAGTTCGAGAGTCTGAGTATCACACTTTGATACAATGCTCTGCCTTTGATCATATTTGACCATGCTTTCCACATCTCTTCGATCGAGCCCAATCCTTGCACGAATTTCTCTCACAACCACGATGTGCACTCTCGATTGCAACATTCATTGGTAAAGTTCTTGAACATCGAGAGTCGCTACTCACCTTGACACATATCACGTGAAATGTAATATGTTTGGTCTCATAGGTCATATTTGACCTCCAAAGATGATAATATAATCTATCTCTCCTTCTCTCAAGTGTTCTACACCCTCTTTTCGTCTAAGTACTAATTTCCTCTCTGTCTCAGTACTATTCCTAACAATACTAGGTTGTGTGAGTTAGTTGGGTACCGTAATGTCCCATGCGTATAGAGGGGAATAATTGTGATTGATTGGAGGAGATTGAGGAGAGAACCAGGGACAAAAAGTGGTTGTCTTAATGGCTTATGTAAGGACTCCCCTCTCTCTCCTTGTGCTATAAAAGAAGGGAGAGAAGACCGGGATGGGTATCCATGATTTTGAAGAACGAAGTGTTGCCCGACCGAGCTCTACAGATTCTTGTTTTCCTATCCTCTATTTTTTGTCGTTGTGTTGCCAGGCCTCCATTTCACGTTGGTAGCCTGTGTGCTCCCGATCGGAGGCTCACTAGCATTCGTGTGTGTGTGTGTGTGTGTGTGTGTGTGTGTGTAGGGAGGTCGAAGCTTGGTTTCCGGCCAATTCCGGTTGTAATTCTTTTTTTTATAGATTAATAGATGTAAACGAATACGTGTGGAAGCTTAACAGACACAACCGGGTAACAACAGACAAAAGACAAAGAAGGTTTAATGGAAAGCTTAATCAACACAGCATACGCGGGAGACACAAAGAGAGCAGAATAGAAAAAACTCAATTTCAAAACAATAGTCTAAAACTCGCAAGTTGGATGCTGCTGAGGTTGTCGTAGTAGATCGTTGTCGGAGCGGACACCTCCACCTGCAAATTCTTGAGTAGCCTCTTGAGCCAAATGGCTTCACATGTCATGACAACCGCTCCTCGATGCTCAGCCTCCATGCTCGACAGTGCAATTGTCAACTGCTTCTTGCTGCTCTAGGAGATCGCGGTGCTCCCAAGTGAGAAAGCAAACCCAGATGTGAATCTACGATCGCCGGCGTTTCCGGCCCAAAAGGCATCCGAGTAGCCGATGAGCTGTTCGGCAATATCGGTCCGATATAGCAGCGCCTGGTCCTTAGTGTTGCGCACATAGCGCAATATCCTTTGCGCGCACTAAAGGTGTTCAGTCGTGGGTTGTGACATAAATTGATTGATCAGGCCGACCAGGTAACTGAGATCCAACCGAGTGATCGTCAAATAAATTAGGCTTCCGACAATTTGTCGGAACCGTGTCGAGTCGCACGCCTTACCGAATCTCGGCGAAGCTTGACGTTTCTGTCTAGAGGAGTTGAGATGGACTTACAGTCTGCCATCCTGAACTTAAAGAGCATACTCAGCATGTAATGTCGTTGGTTGATCAATATGCATTCAGTGTTGCGGATCACTTCGATCCCTAGGAAGTAATGAAAGTTTCTAGGTCCTTCATGTCAAATAATGTCGCGAGCTGGGACTTTACGCAACCGATTTCATCTAGGTCGGCGCTAGCGATGACTAAATCATCAACATTGTCGGACGAACAATGAAGAGTCCTATTTGGACGTCGCAAACCCCATACGACGCAGGCGCTACGTGATCTTCACATTCCACGTGCGCGAGGTTTGCTTTAGTCCGTAGAGGAACTTCTTCAGTCGGCATACCACTGAGGTGTTCTTTTTGGACTAATATCCGGGACGTTGTACCATGTACACCTGTTCCTCAAGTTCTCCTTGCAGGAACGCATTCTTTACATCCATCTGATGTAAATGTCACCCCTTTACCGCGTCGACCGCAAGTAGGACACGGTCGGTTGTCATCTTCGCGACCAGCGCAAAGGTCTCATCGTAGTTGATGTCGTGTTGCTCTGCATATCCCTTCGCCACTAACCGGGCCTTGTAGTGGTTGATAGAGTCGTCAGTGTTGTACTTGACCTTGTACACCCACCTACATCCAATCGGCTTTACACCCTTCGGGGCATCAACTAGGTCCCAGGTTCCATTTGCCGCTAATGTGTGCATCTCTTCCTCCATTGTAGCACGCCAATTTGCATCCTTCGCCGCTTCTGCGTAGCTTTCTAGCTCACGCACTTCCACCACTCGCATCATGTATGCATAATGATGCGCCATGTACTCGTTGTATATTAATCACACCACGGGGTTCTTCTGGCGGGTAGATCTACGTAAATGCTCATTAGCCGATTTTAAGGCCCTCTTGGCTGACCCGGACTTCGTTTCTGAAGGTCCGTCTTCATTCTCCTCCAAGTCTGAGTCGCTTCGTTCCGACTTGTCTTTATCAGTGCCCTACTCCAGCATCTTCTTCTTTCCCTTCTCTTTGCGTGTAAACCGTCTCCTCGGCTTCCTGCATGGGGAATGCATGGCCGAGTCTCCACTACTCGTCAGCTCTGCGTCTGACTGGTCATGCTGACTCAGTCGCTCATTCGACCCACTTAGTGTGAGGGAGATCAGACTCTCTTCAAGAGCTCCGATGTCTCCTTCATCCTGGGGTATTTCAGCCTCATTGACCTCTTCGTCAGAGATCAGAATGGAGTTGTCAGGGGTTGGAGGCGAAGGCAAGTACCATGACGCGGACTCATCGAACACAACATCACGACTTACGCAAGCTTGTTTGGTTTGGGGGTTATAACACTTATAACCCTTTTGTTCGTCCGAGTAGCCAACCAAGATACACTTCTCGGCTTTGGCCTCTAACTTCCTCCATTTCTCCTTCGCCACATGCACATACGCGATGCTACCGAAAACCCTCAAGTGTGCCAAGTTCGGCTTCTTTCTTAAGTACAACTCATGTGGCGACACTCCTCCATTGGCAGATGCCCGATTCGGGAGGTAGACGATTGTTCTGACCGCTTCGACCTAATAGAACTTTGGCAAATGCGTCTCTTCAAGCATTGCCCTTGCCACCTCCTCTATCGCCTGATTCTTCCTCTCGGCCACGCCGTTCTGCTACGACGTGTATCTACATGAGAATTTGCTTCGAATTCCCTCCTTCTATAGATAACTCGAGAATTGGTCAGAGAAGTACTCCTTCCCGCCGTCGGACCTTAGGCACGTGATCTTTCGCCTGGTTTCCCTTTCCGCAAGGCTCTTCACCTTCAGGAAACACACCAAGACTTTGCTCTTTTTCGCAATCAAGCATGCCCAAGTGTGCCGAGTGAAGTCATCGATGAAGGTTACGAAGTAACGGCTTCCTCTGATGCTCGTGTTCTGTGCTGGTCCCCATACTTTTAAATGGATTACATCGAGCGGATTTCGACTCTGATTACGCTCGTTGGGGAATGGAAATCGGTGCTGCTTCCCGAGCTAGCAGGCTTTGCAAACTTAGCCGTTCCGGCCACTAAATTTTGGCAATCCGAAAACAATGGTCTTCGTCTGCATTTCACGAAACCGCGGGAAGTTAACATAGATGAACCGTTTGTGCCAGAGGTTGATGTCCGACTCGACCTTCTGTCCTTTCGCGAACAATGTGGTTTCAACTTCATTGGTGTTGAGGATGAACATCCTCCCTTCTCGGTGCCCTTGCGCAATGACTTTGCCCTCTTCTTCGATGTAGCAACCGAGATGCATGAATCAAACTTGCATCCCCTAGTCGACGATCTGTCTGACCGACACCAAGTTCTTAGTTATTGTTGGGACGTGTAGCACGTTCATGAGTTTCCCTTTTTGCCCGACGTGGTTGAGGGGAACTTCACCGACATGTTCAATCGTATGCGGAGTGTCGTCTCCAGTTTCGACCTCTCCTTGTTTTTCCGGTTTCTCCAAGTACGAGAACCATTCCTCGTTACTCGTCATATGATTTGACGCTTCGGAGTCAACATACCACACCTCATTTGGTTTCGTGGTGTTCACCGCCATCGAATTGGCCTTGTGCTTCATTACGAAGGCTGGGCCCGATCCATTTTCGGCTTGTTCAGAGCCCTCGGCGTAGTGCGATCGCTGACAATTTCCTTGTTTGGTCCGCCTGGATCCTGATGGGGTTTTCTCCGAATCGGCGTGTTTCTTCCAGCACTCGCTCTCCTTGTGGCCTTTCTTGCCACAGTACCAACATTCCACGACGGGCTTTCCTTGTTGGTTTCCGGCGCCGCCTCGACTCCCCCTGCTTCTCGAGGGTCTGGAACTATTGTTGGCATTACGACCATGCCTTCCATCTTGATCCTGTCGGCCGCCTCCATTGTGCGCCGACTCACCTTGTCTGCCACGACCATGGGCCCTATCTTCCTCCGTGTGCAACATCTTACTGTCCGCATGCATACTAGTTAACGCACTCGCATGGTTCTCCTCTACAAGAAGCATCGACTATAAGTCAAAAAACGACGATGTATTCTCCCTTGTACAGACTGCAGTTCAGAATGGTCCGAACTTCGACGCTAACCCTCCGAGGCATACCTGTACCATTTCGTCCTCCTCGATGTTTACGTCGACGGAGGCAAGAGAGTCGCAGATGTCCTTGATCTTGGAGGTGTAATCAGTCGCCCACATATCTCATTGTCGAACATTGCTCAACTCTTGCTTGAGGACGAGCTTTCTGGCTATGGTGCTTGCGGCGAAAATCTTTTTCAGATTTCCCCAAGCATCCTTCGGCGTCCTCGCATCCCGAATTTAGCTTAGAAGTTGATCGTTCACATAGGATGCGAAGCAGTAGAGAACTCTGCTTGCCGCTTGTTCCCAAGCCGAGAAATCTCTGTGTGTCGATTCAGGTGCTACGTCATTAGCTCCATCGACATAACTCCAGTAGCCATGCCCAAGCAGTTATTGGTGCATCTTGTATGACCAAGATGCATAGTTGCTTATGTCGAGCTTCTCTGTCGGAAGCGAGCTAGCCATTTCTATGTCTATTCTTTGCTTCTTCTATTCTTCACCATGATTAGGGTTTGTCTGTTTGTCGGCAATAGAGGATCTCAACCCTCGCTTAACAAACACAACCAGGTAACAACAGACAAAAGACAAAGAAGTTTTAATGGAAAGCTTAATCAACACAGCATACACGGGAGAGATAGAGAGAGCAGAACACAGAAAACTCAATTTCAAAACAAAACTCTAAAACTCTGTACATAGGATGTGCTCAGAGAGCACTTTTATACAGGTTCATACGGACTGACAAAAGTATTGACTCGTACTTCAATGCTCATCAATGAGCCCCTACACTAACTCCTAAAATATATTCCTCTACAGAATATCTATCCAATGACCTCCCGGTTTACGCACCGCTACGGCCTCTTGTTGCGCACTCGGTTTACGCACCCAATCTACGCACTAGTTTATGCACCGGTTTAGACACCCAATGTTGAGCTTGTATCTCAACAATAGACTACCTTGTTGTTTTCGGATCTTCTATCTTTCCTGTCTCTGCCCGTGTTCTTATCTCCGTTCCCTCTCGTTTGCGTGTGCGTACCCGAGTGTGTGAGCCCGTGAGCTCACTGCTTGCTACTCAACAACAGGTCCAGAATAGTATATGTCCCTGAGCCTGTGCGCTCACCTCCGACATCCGGAGACTAGTTCGGATCGAATACATGTCCGAACCGCACTTCGACGAAGATATCCGGGTAATCTCGCTTCCCTTACCATCTCCTTGGTCTGAGACCCTAGTGGTCTCGCCCCGTTATGACACATCCACGCAGACAACCACGACAATGGAGGGAATCATATATATGATTCCTAAGTCAAATGCTAAGTGTGATGAAGTCTCTAAGTGGCCGCCAATAACATTGTTCAATGATGTTTATAAGATTGTGGAAAAAACTAATGCCATTAGATTTCAATCTCTGTTGCCATCTATTATTCATGACACACAATCTGGTTTTATACAAGATAGAATCATTTTTTATAATATCTTTTTGTTCTAGGAAATCGTTGCATTATCTCAGCAAAATAAACAATATTTGGCAGTATTATTGTTGGACTTTGAAAAAGCCTATGACAAAGTAGAGTGAGATTTTCTTGAGGCAGTGGTGTCAAGATAACAAGTGTTTCTGCCTTATACAGGCAAGCCTCTAACTCAGTTTTGTTCACTGGAGGATATGGGCCAATATTTCCAATTTCTAGGTTAGTTAGGCAAGAATGTCCTCTTGCCCCTTTTCTCTTTATCTTGTTCGGGGACGCTTTGTCCTCATACCTAAGATCTTCTTCCGTTGGTATAAAAGGTATAACATTACCTATAATTGTGTTGGGAACTACTCGTTCCTTATACGCAATGCTCGGTCACAACCGTGCTTAAAATCATACACAGAGAACGGGAAATAAAGCACGACACGAAGAAGAGAAAGGTACGCAGGATGTTTATGTGGAAAACCCAAACTAAGGGAAAAACCACGGCAGCCCACAGGCTGCAAACTATCACTATGTTAGAATGTACAACTGTGAGTTCACGGAGGCAACGACCTCTTCCTCTCTCTCTCTCTCTCTCTGTACACAGTTATGCGCTCTCTCTCTTTCCTTGCACCAACAAGAATGACAACAACCAACCACTAAAAGTTTACCCTAAGTCATATTTATACTAATATGACTTTTCGGCTATTTACAAATATAGCCATGATGGACTCTCAGAAACATATTTACGAATATGTCTCTTCATCCGGTGAGCAGTCCTCACCAGGTCTGCACCATCCGGCTCTCCGTAGCCGGGTACTCGTCATACGATTTCGGCCTCGGCCGAGTTTGTTCATCGGCACTATTCTTCTCCCTTCCCATTCGCAGGGACCTGTCTTCCAACAAATTGCATAGTCTGATGTATTGGATGTTGAGTTTGAAGATGATACAACCCTCTATGTTGATGGCGAGATTGGTAATCTTGGTCAAGTACAAAATTCTTTGCACAATTTCTCGGAAGCCACAAGTGTCTCACTTAATTGGAACAAGTCGGTAGGGTTATGGGTGGGTGAAGAACGTCATCCCTCTTGGTATCTAGGTCCTTCTTTCCGATGGCTTCACCATGGTGAACCTGTTCGGTATTTGGGATGCCAGCTTGATATAGATTTGAAATCAGAAGCTATGATATCCCTACTACTATTGTCTTTTGCAAGTTGGGTTGTAGTAGTAAACTCAATACTTTTGGCCTCTATGTGCTTTATAGCCAAAGTTGCTTGGAAGGTGTTGATTCAAGCCAAAATCCATGGAGGGTTGGGTTTGATAGATCCTTTGATGTAGTCAAGAGCCCTCTTGATTAAGTTTGTGATCCGAGGATTGCTGCCAGGGTCAGAAATTTGGAAAGGAATGTTTATAAATCAGCTAATGCAATTAAGTCCTACGATGGGAGGATAATGCAGGAAAGTGTTGGGCCTTAGGGTAAATTGGATAATGGGCCAGCTACATCTGTAAGCACTTGTATTCGATTCTAGCTGATGCTGCAAGCAGATCGTCTTGCGTATTTACAAGTTGTTGATGGTGCCAAGATAATGAATGTTGCCATTTCAGTGGAATATTCCTTGTTGTATGCAACCTTCCAACCCATGCAGGAACAATTCTGGTTTGGATGCTTCATAAATGACACATTGTTGGTTGTCAAGGGTGTGTCACCTAATGGGTGCATTTCTTATTTTGAGGTTCTTGACAACAACAATTGAAGCCTCATGCCTTTGACTGCACTATCTGCAATATGTGCGGAATGCACCAGTCATAGTGGTTGCTAAAATGGGAAAGACGTGGTTGCTTGCTCCTTTTCCTTCCATCACTCATATGTGCGATATGATGTGGTTGTATGCAAAAAACCCTGTTGCAAGATTACTATGGGATCCGGGGGGTTGGTTTTGGTCATACTCCTTGGGGGAACATATAATAAAGGTTCCCTTCTTTCAGTATTCAGTGAAGCTAGGAAGGTCATTACTGATGTCTAGGAATGTAACGGTGCCAATAGCTCAGAAACATTGGACTAACTGGGTGCTTCAACTTTGCAGTTGAAAACCTAATGGAGATGGATCTGGTCTTTCAGGGGGGCCACTAAATTTATTCTTTTTAGATGGCTATTAGTGCATGCAACATTACCAGTTGGCCAGTCATTGAAAGGGAATGCAATGCCTAATCTTAGGTAATGTGGCTTTTGCTATGCAGCTGAGGAGACTATCAAGCATGCCCTCTGGTACTGTCTCTTGGCTTAGCAAGTATGGAATAAAGTTCTTTCTTTATTCCCAACTATCAATGTTGGTTGCTTGTTCTCATGGGGAGCAGCGGTGTGGGGAGTTTTACATTCCAGCGTGATGTTGTATGAGGCTAACGATATTCACGAGGCCATGACGGTACACAATAGAATATTGATATCAGTTAGTCTGTTTCAACAACCTCGAAAGCAGGTGTGATTTATCCATGTTTGGAAACCAATGACTACGGTAACATTATGGGTATTATGGAAATGTAGATGTAGTCAACTTTACGATGCAACGAATCTTGGTCCTTCAGATGTACTACTCAAGATATGGGAGAAATTGTTGACAGTAGTCCATGGGCAATATGATAATATGTATGGTTCTCCAAAAAATGATCATAAGAGAAGGACAAAGCTTCTTCATTTGTGGATGAAGTTGCCCCTCTTTGTAGTGTCAGATCAAGGGCCTGATAGGAACTATCGACTTCCATGGACCTTTTCTTGAATATCAGTACATCGGTAATGTACCGTATCAAGTTTCAACACCCCTTTATAAGTTGTTTTTGTATGTACAGGTTTTGGTGTACATACAATGTCTTATATTCTACATTGTAAGCCTCTAGGCAAATAACTTCAAGTTGTAGCCTTCAAACGTTTTTAATACTATTGAAGAAAATCTTTGAAGGAAAAAAAAAAGATTTACTTATCCTCCTCGACACACCTACACATACACTAAGATAGATACTCTATTTAATCTACTCATTCCTATTAGTATACACATACACATACACTAGTAACAATCGGGAACGGTTCGGTTCGGTTTTAACAACTAGAAATCATGGTTTAAATGGTTTAACGGTTTTTTATTTTAAAAATATTTATTTTTAAATTATTATTTTTAAAACAATCTTTTCATTTTTAGACCTTATTCTCACATTTTAGGAACATCTTTAAAAAAAATTTAAAACGAAATATTATAAATTTTAAAAAATTAAAAAATTGACCTATGTTGAAAACTGAAACCGAACCACGAAACCGCGGTTTTTATGGTTTAACGGGTTGAAAATGGTTTAACGATTCGGTTTAACTGTTTCATAGTTTGGTTTGGTTCAAGTTTAAAAAAGTATAACCGGTTCGGTTTGGACCCTTTCAAACCGAACCGTTGCCGATTGTTATACACTAGGGTAACTCAATCGAATCCTCAAGAACCCTGAATATATTTATACTAACTCGTATACAAGTACACATCTACAATAATAAATAAACAAATAGAATTTATGCATAAGTACAAACCCCTCATACTCCACATCATTTTCGCATATCTAACTAAACATAAATACACAATAAACTTTTTGGAAAAAAAATGCACAATAAACACTATACTCACACACGAGCATATACAAGAGAATATACAACAACTTAGTGGATATTCGAGTTTATATCATCTTCGACAATGTCTTCAACAAGCTATCTTCCCAATAAATTTCACATGCACGTGCAATTCATGACAATAGACAAGACACTTCTACACATTCTAAAGAAATTTGTCAACAATAGTTGCACCAGTTAGGACCAAAAGCTCGATCCAAGGTCATGGGTGTATATGAGGAGTGACAAGGGGAGTGTCCAATCAAATATAAAAGGCTAAAGACTATGTCATTGATAATGTAGCCCTTTTGTCATGCCCACGTAGGGGCTTGGATGAATGGAGGATAGGCCATGCATGGAACACGGTGAATCATGGACGGGCTTACACAAATCATTCATCATCCTTTGTGAAAAAATATGATTTTTAGATGTTCATATGTCACTTGCTCACTCATAGAAACCCTAGTTGTGGTTACATTCTCAATTGGCATCTCATTTATTTATTTTACCACCACCCATCTTGGTTTTATTCATAAACCATTTCATTCCACATCTACACCTTGATCATGGATCATGACATCTATCTAAGAGAGGCCATTGACTCATTATAGAAATCTTTCTATAGCTTGCATGCATGGAAATGCTATATAAATATAAATGAGAGAGAGGGCCTATATTGAAAGTTACACATGTAATGTTGCAAAGAGAGAAAGTGGGAGAAATATGTGGATATTTGTTATACAAAAGTCGAATATACTCAGTTGCAAGATGGAAAGTGCTGTAATGATGTGGATCTTTGGTGTTAAGTAATCGTTGCATCTATGGACCAAAAAGATCGCATAGAGGGACTATGTAGATATTTTTAGTTTTCCAACATGAACCTTTATGGAACCTATGGCTATAAAGACAATCAAAACAAAAGGATTGCATGAAGGAAAGGGATCACAAAAAAGGGCCCTTAACTAATATCTGCATTGTGTGGTCTTACCTCGTTGTTGTCTATCTCGAGTTGTTGGATGTTCTTTCATGAATGTGGTTCAAATGCTTGTTTGTGCGCAACACATGATCCCATCTCCCTTTGTGGCTCTCTCTCTCTCTCTCTCTCTCTCTCTCTCTCAAATGAGTACATGCTCACATGCACACTAGGCCAACACAGAGAGACAAGAGGGCTAGGCACCCACGCACATACAAAACATCCCCCACCATGCCCACATGTGGGGCATCTTCTACGCATTAAGTTCAGCACTATGAGACTTTGATCCTCACGCACATCATGTGAGCCGCATTGACCAATTACTGTTTGGTATTGTTGGTGCACATGGCTTGAGAGTTCCCTAGATGGAGTTCTCTAAATACATACCACTATTTATGGGCTCATGGGTGGGAGCAGGAACAAAGAAAGCAGCCGCACACATCAATCATTATTAGGTAGCGTTTGGAACCCGGGCAACAAAATCTAGGCCCTGCACCCCCCCCCCCTCAAACAAAAAGAAGACAAAAAGCCGAAGCCATAGAAAGAAAGAAATAAGGCGGAAGAGAAAAAGGAATTAAGGAAAAAGAAAAAGAAAAAGGAATTAAGAAGACGAGAAAGAAAAAGGAATTAAGAAAAAGAAAAAGAAAAAGGAATTACGAAAAAGAAAAAGAAAAAGGAATTACGAAAAAGAAAAAGAAAAAGAAAAAGAAAAAGAAAAAGAAAAAGAAAAAAAGGAATTAAAACAGAAAGAAATTAAGAAGGAAAACGAAAGACGCGCAAAATAATTAGGAGGAGGACGAGGAACGGAAGAAGGAGGAGGAGAAAGGAATAAATAAAATAATCAAGAGGAGGAAAAAAAAATAAAAAAAATCATAGTCCCGATTAAAAAAAAGGGAAAAAACAGAAAACAGAAAGCAAAAGGCCAAAAGCAAAAAGCAAAAAGCAAAAAAACAAAGAACAAAAAGGAAAATGAAAAAGAGAATAGCAATGATCAGTTTGGGGGGGGGGGGGTTTCTTTTGCCACAAAACAAAATAAGCCAAACCAAAAAAAAAGAAAATGTTTAAAAGGCGAGACAAAAGTGGGGCACCCCTCTCGCTACGGACCGTTGAGTAGAGTGTATCGCGTCCAGCCACACGACCTTTAACTCTGTGGAAACAAACACACATACACACACACAGAGACAAAAAAAAAAACCACCACCACCACCAAACTACATACATACATACATACATACATACATACATACATACTCAAACCAAAGAGCTCTCTCTCTCTCTCTCTCTCTCTCTCTCTCTCTCCTCTTCCTTTCTCTTTTTCTTTCCTCATTTAGAAATTCAGGCATGGCCAGCACGATGCAGCTCTTGTACGCACACTGTCTGTCTACACCTCTCTCTCTCAGAGAGAGAGAGAGAGAGAGAGAGAGAGAGAGAGACTCTGAGAGAGAAGGCAGCCTCCTCCCCTCCCTCTCTGTGTCTGTCTCTCTCTATAACCTCACCCTCGTTGACAATACATACAAAGGAAAGACAGAGAGACAGAGTGCAGAGTGAAGAAAGGCAGATCTCTGGGCTATGGCCTTTCCTGCGTAAAATCTCAAAGTACGAGCTCTGTAAGCAGAGGTACATTTCGTTCCTTGCTGGTTTGCTAAGAGACGGAGAAGAAAAAGAGAGAGGACGAAGTTCTTCCTTCAATCTCTCACATTTCTTTCGACTACTAGTTTTGGATCATTGGAAGAAGAAAGAAAGAAAGAAAGAAAGAAAGAAAGAAAGGAGCTTCTGCTACTTTGAAGAGGTCTGCTACTTAATTCTCTCAGAGAATAAGAGAGGAAGAGGGAGAGAAGGGAAAAAGGAAGACAGAGAGCTTCTGTCGCCACTTAAAAGGTTTTGAAGGTTTTGATCGAACGCCTGTCCACTGCGAAGGTTGCTTCTACTTCTTCGGAATTAGAAGAAGAAGAAGAAGAAGAAGAAGAAGAAGAAGAAGAAGAAGAAGAGGCAGAAAGAGAGAGAGAAGGGAGGAGAGGAGATACTCTCCTGTGGTGGTGGTGGTGGGGGGGTAAACATAGCGCGATGCCTCCACATTCCTCCACCTTTCTGCAGACTTCTGTCGCTCCTCCTTCTTCTCCATCGAAGAAGAACAAAACAACGGCTATGATCACGAATCTCTCTCCTCCTCCTCCTCCTCGTACATTCTCTGCTTCCGAGGTTCGCTCTCACTCTTCCGCCTCCAGCTGCTGGCTCGTCATCCGCAACAGTGTCTACGATGTCACTTCCTGGTAACACGAATCTATCTTCTATCAGAGATTTCCATCCATGCTTTCCTTTCTTTCTCCTTCTCTTTCCTTTCAACTAAATTTGTTTCCTTTATTCATTCACTGACTCCCATCAATTATGTATACATATGTTTATATCTTTTTTTACTGCTTCTTCTTAACCTCTACCTCCTACACGTTGGATCTCTGTACTGTACATCAGAATTGGTTGCATCTCCTGCATGCTGTCTTTTTTTCTTAATCTAAACCTCCTGCATGCTCCATGCCTCTGCCTGTACACTGAATCGATCAATTATGGATATGTATATATATATTTATATATATCTTTACTGCTTAGGTTCTCAACCTCTACCTCCCACACGTTGAATCTCTGTTCATCAGATTTGGTTGCATCTCCTGCATGCTGTCTATTTCCTTAATGTACATCTCCTGCATGCTCCATGCTTCTACATTTTTCTTTTCTGCTAGTTTCATGGCTTATGATCTCCATGTCGTGCATTTCTTCAGAGTAACGGCTGCTGATTCTGCCTTCTATCTTTCTTTTTCCATGTCCATCCTCTGCTTGAATGGATTTCTGTACATCCGTTTTCGGCATTTTGTGGTGGGGATGGCGGCTATCTATAATATCTCTTATTAATCTCCCATCTTCTGCATTTTGGATGTCTGTTCATTTTTCTTTACTGCGTTTGCCTGCATTGTTGCAGAAATGACGAGTCTACATTTTCGATTACTGCTTCTGTTTCAGAAATGTTCCTGCATGTTGGATTCATGCGCTTCTCATGTGTTTCGTTTCCTCTACCTTTACTGCCTATTTTTTCACAGATATGATGCTAGCGTTGCGTTTCTTTTTCTCCGACTCTAGAAGATGCATTTTTCAGATTCATCCATGAGTCACTCCAACCCTAGAAACATTCCCTGAAATAAGTCTCCTTAAGTATGTAGGCCTCTTTTCTCTGCATTTTCAAGTGCATCTTTTGGATTCCTGATCTTATGAATCATAGATCTCTTCTTCTTGGTAGAGAGGTCCGGGATCTCTTCCGATTATGAAGTGTCTTTTCGTAGTCAATCATCAATCAAGTCTCTAGATGCTGATTACTAGGCATCTTTATGTGGATCTAAATACATGGAGAGGCATGACTCTAGTACCTACTGAAATTCCGTGTTTTGTTTCCTATCATGGCTGTACTTACGTTTCTCTGAAGTCTTGCCATCTGGAATAAGAGGTTTACTAACATGGGAATGCCACTCTGCCTAAAAATAAACTTGTATTTTTCCTTTTGTTTCTGCATTAGCATTGAAGAGGTTTAACATCATGTGTAACATCTATGGCTTGTTTTCAGGATACCTTATCATCCGGGAGGGAATCTAATCTACGTAAATGCTGGAAGAGACTGTACACAGCTATTTGATTCCTATCATCCACTTTGTGTAAGGTAACCAATTGTATACCCAGATATCTTTTTCAGTTGCTCTAGTGGCTGCTTTTTACTGAAACACATCTACGATAGTAGCACTGGGAGTACATCCAGACAATGTAACGACTTGATAATATTCAGATTTACAATAGATTTCCTCATATTCTAGGATGATGCTGGCACGATTTTACATTGGAGAGCTGGAGATTACACCTGGAATAGAGTATAAAGATTTTACATCTCTTGAATACGATTCAACTGGAAAGGAAGACTTTTATATCACTCTGAAGCAACGTGTGGAGAGCTATTTCAACAAACGGAAGGTCTTTTATGTGACAGATATATTCCTGGTGTTCATAATATGTTATAATCATCTGTAATAATCTATTATTTAGGTTCGGATCTTCTTGAAAATAATAAGATTTAAGGGCTTTTCAGCATGCGCACAGTAACTTCTAGCTTGACAGTAGTGTGATTTATCTACGATCAGGAGAACTCAAGAAAGCCAAGATCTAAGCTGATTGAACGTGTTGTAGGGTACAGGCTGTAGCTGAAGTCATGAAAGCCATCCGGCGACTTGGTATATCTATAGGATCTATTAGGATTTAAGTAGTATTGAGATTAACGTTAGGATATATTTGAGATTTAATTAGTATTGAGATATCCTAAGATGTTAACAGCCATGTGGTAATATCCTGTTTGAATTGAGCGTCTTCGGGTAGGACCCACTACCATTAAAGATAAAAAGAGAGGTTACCCGAAAGTTTGCTAGGATGTATTGGAGATCTCAATAATGTTCTCATTTAATTGTCGAGAAAAACATTAGTTGGTATGGTATCTTGAAATATGATGCATTATCCAAGAATATTTGATCACTTTATTGCAGGTCAATCCAAGGATGCACCCCCACATGCTCATCAAATCATTCATCATAATTTTTAGCTACATACTCTTCTACTATATGACATTTTTTGGATTTCGGAGTGTTGGTCTATCAATGCTGTTTGCAGTAGGTGCAGGCTTGATGGCTGCACAAGTCGGTGCCTCCATTCAGCATGATGCAAATCATGGTATACCTTAACATGCTAATTGTATGCTTTTATTGCAATATTGTCCTTGAAATATTTTTTTCACATCCTTCTTTGGGATTGATTATATCCAGGTTCTGGTTGTTTTATGCACAGGGTCATATACAAAATGGAAATGGCTGGGGTATATTATGAGTGTGAGCATAGATATGGTTGGAGTTAGCAGGTAAGCCAGCTGTTAGTTAGACATTTTTAGGTGGAACTGTGTTAAATTTCGTAGGCAATTGATCACATTTTTGATTCATCTGTTTACAGCTTCATGTGGAGACAGCAACATGTCGTAGGCCATCATTCGTTTACAAATGTGAATGGTTATGATCCAGATATAAGTGAGCTGATGAGACTCCTAAGGATTGGCCTTCTGCTTTTGTAGTTCCATATCTCATTTTGGGGGGCTGATAAAATGTTTAAAAACAGGAATATTGAAGCCTAATGTCTGGCGGTTAACAAAGGAACAACCTAGAAATAGCTATCATAATTATCAGGTTGAGCTTTAGATATTCTTGAATATATTCCACTGAATTTTGGATCGTTATTCTGATTATTTTGATGCTGGATGGCAGCACATTTATTTGCCTTGGCTCTATAGCATTCTTGCTCTCAAGAGTGTCTTATATGACGACTTCGTCTCTTATGTCACAGGGTCAATTGACCAGTAAGTAACCATTTGAGCCATCTTTATACAGAAGTTTATGTCAATTTAGAAATTAAGTTACTTGGAACTTCTGTTGAGCTGTTGATCTATGTATATACTTTATATAGCATGACGATTCCGAAAATGACATCATTGGAATTTTCAATATTTTGGGGCTCTAAGGTGGCATATGCAATTTACATGTTTGCTATCCCTGCTATCTTCAGCCATCACAGTATTTGGTCTATGATTTCATTATATTTTGTTATGCAGGTATATTTATTTCCATTTTTGGCTTCCTTCTTCACATAGAATCATGAAATGTTTCTCCTGATTATATAAATAGAGGTTCTAGTTCCTAACTCCTTGTGATATCCCGTCCAGATTGTCTTTGGATGGTTTTTGGCCTTTTTGTTCCAAGTTGCTCATGTGGTTGAAGATGCCAATTTTCCCGTGGTTGATTCAACTAAGGGATTTCCAACACTTCCTCTAGGATGGGCAGCTTCACAGGTAACTTTTGATATATGAGATTTTAATGCTGTGAGGGGAATTCATTCCATTTGTGTTGGATTGCCTGAATAAGGCTTCTTTTGGTTACTAAATTCTTCCAAACCACTTGTTGGCACTTTCCAGGTGAGGAGCACTGCTAATTTCAGTCCAAATTCTTCTTTCTGGACGCACATAACAGGAGGTCTGAACCATCAGGCAAGTATATTGCGTTTCTTTATATTTACCACACATTTTATGATACTTTATGTCTGGTGATTGAATCATTTGCTTTCTTCCTATGCACAGATTGAACACCACCTATTCCCTGGAATTTGTCATGTCTATTATCCAGATATATGTCCTATTGTGAAGATGACCTGCAAGGAATTCAATGTTCCTTACAAATGCTTTCCATCAGTATGGACTGACTTGCGCTCTTATATTTCGTGAATGTTTGAAACTTGAATTACAATAACTGGTGGTAAAATTAGTTTAATTTTGGCATTTGCTTTTTCCAGTTTTGGGCTGCTTTGGCAGCACATTTCGATTATCTCAAGAAGGCTGGAGCGAATGATTTTGGCTTCAGGCTGAATGGGTAATGTGCTGGTGTATGCATATAGTAGTTGGATGTGTGTGGTGCATATGCTGATGCATGCATATGTGCTTTGATTGCAATATTCAAACCGGTCTGAAGTGGCACACCTTTTTGGATAGATTCATATCTTCATCACAAAATGGAGTAGGTATAAGGTAGTTATATCCTAGGGCATATATAGAAGATACCAAACTTGATTTGATTATCAAATAAAATGGAATATTGAGCTTCTAATTACAGAATGCTTGTACCTTTTGGATGGATTTTGATATGAGAGAGCCTGATATTCTCCTTTACGGTGAAGAAGAGTGTCTTGAGCATTCTAATTAAATATTTCTAATGATCAAATTATTGAGTCTCTTCTTTACTTTTAATTGGTTTATCCCTTACTGCATTGTTTCAATCCTTCTGTTGAAGCAAGCGTCTCTGATTTCCAAATTTCAATTGTGTTGCAAACATTGAATTCAGTGCTTATATCAGATGGGTTAAATCTCCTTTGTGAGTGATATGCCAGTGGAGCAGCAACAAATTTCTCCATCTTTAATTATAGATGGTGCTGGAACCATTAGTATTTTGAGGTCGATTCTTATTGCTATTAGTATTCTTATTGGCAATATTAACAAAGAAATCATTCAAAAGCTAGAAAAGCTTTGTATAAATTTGCTTTCATGTGTTAAATTTTCGATTTACAATAGATTTTGTATGTTCAAAATGAACAAAAATATACTTGTTTCCCTCCTGACATCTGTGAGATAACACCTTATACAATTGGGGGGGTTGTTATCCAATGTGGGCCACAGAAAGCTGGATTTTTTTAACCATCACCAAAGTCGGTGTGATTTGGCTTAATAGGGGTTTTATTGATAGATAATAAGGGGAGCCCAAAATGGTGGTTTGCACTTGCAGCATATATCATTACATTACAATACATGAGAATGATTGCAATTTGCAACACACTCATTACATGCATCCAGATAGGTAGGTGAAAAAATGTTACAATTTGTTAGTTATGTGTTCATGTAAATTTTATGTAGAATGTTTGGAAAAATAGAGAGAAACTAGTTGCACCTAGAACAGGTGCCTATATGCATGCAACATGGCTGTAATAATTGTGTTATGTTCACGTAATATGGCTATTCATAATAATAACTGCTATGCCATAACACCAAAAAAGCTGAAATTAATGACTAAGCTCTTGTCTGATTTTGGTGATGGGGATGAACCATGGTCATCATTATTTCTATTGGGTGGTTCCACCCTCGTTAGGAGTGTTTGGAAGTTAGTAGGAATTCTTGCAAATCATGCACAATGTCCTCATGTAGAGGTACTATTCGTCACATGCTCAATATTAAAAAAGGTGAACATGAGTGAGAGAGAGACAGAGAGATGTAATAAATAAATATGATCTATGGAACCAAGGTGAAACATTTAAATGTACTAGGACACGTGGACACCAGAGAAAGGGATGGCGAGAGAGAGAGAGAGAGAGAGAGAGAGAGAGAGAGAGAGCCATGTTGTAAGGATGAATAAAGTAAATAAATATACACAGCAATGCAGCATCCCAATTATCAAAAGACATTATGTTACTTGTTATAAATGGTTGGATTCTTAGCATGGGGCATCTACTATTCCAATAATTATCCAACACCTTTTCTATTGTACTAACCTTTAGCAATCCTGTTGTCCTTACTTTCATTGAACCTTTTTTAGAGGACTATGAGGTAGAATTGCATTTAAATGTCCTCTTTTGAGCCCCTTTTAAGTAATATATTTCAGTCCCACACACCAAATGACTACATGAATAACACAGGTTATTTTATCCTTTCTCAAACAATGTGATAATAGATAGGATTGTGCTTGGTAGGTTAAGTACTCTCTACTCTTGCATGAAATCCTCATTTCTTTAGGGATGTTGGACAAACTTTACTTTGTAGATTGATTTGTTTAATAATCAATCAACCCGTGTGTTAGAGCTTAATCCTAATGTAAGCATGAGATAGGGTGCCAATCTACCCGACCACCCCCGGTTCGATCGGCGTCCTATACCACCGACGTGGCATCGAACCGTACCTTGTACTAGCGTGCTCGCTACATGAGTTGATCAGCACAAGATCAGAGTCTCGATGTAGTCAATAATGTATCCAATGAGGGTAGCTAGATCTAAGGCCCCCAGACATTCAAAACTTGTATGCTTAATATAAGCATTATTATATGTTCAAGGATATCCATTGAAATCATATTTGAGTAATTATCATTCTTGAAACATTAAATGACCAATTGTTCTCAAAACATCAGACGCAATTGGATAACATTAATACATACTATCAAAATGTGACCACTTCACATATTAATTACTACCAACATATTTTAGTGTAATTTTAAGCATGTGGAGTACATCTTTGTAAACTATTGGCAATATAAAATATGTAAAAGTACAATGAAATAATACTAGACAATAATATGAGGCATACTATTGCAACCCCCTACCCCATCTACTTCCAAACAGGACCATATGAAGTTCTCATTTATCCATAAAGAATATTCTTTCGTAAAAAATCAGAATTTTCTCTTTTGTTAAACTACATAAGAAACCATTGTAGGTTTTGGTCAAAGAGATGAATGTTAATTATCAAGAAGCATTCCTTGAGTGGTGATTTACAAAAGCCTACATAGGGTATAATGTAAGGTGGGAAACAAACATGATGTTTTTCCTTGATTATTGAAGAGGTTGAATGGTGGAATACTTTGCTATACTTGACTCGATCAACATGAACATGTGAACAAATGTCTTTATGGTTGCGAGTCGTGTGGCTATCATGCGTTATATCCCTACACTTGTCACGTATTGGTATCTCTAGTTTGTTTGCCCATGGGCCACTCCCTAGTGCATCGTCCATGCAATGTGAACATAAGGAAGATATTAGTGCTAAAATGCGAGCGAGGGTAAAATGAGACATGACTACAAATTGTACAATGTGTGCCCAAGGTTGAGTAGGGCTTGCATTGTAATTCACGTAGGGACAAAGGTACAACAATTGTGTGTAAAAACCATTATACCAACTTTTTATATCATTGGAAAAATTGAATATGCATTTGAGGAAACGATCTCCCCATATGCTCCAACATCCAAAACTTCTTAACAAAGGATTTCACCCCATTTCATGACAGGATTACACATATTCCAATTTTGATGCAACCCTTAATATTGTAAAAATTAGAACAAGACCCTTGAAGACGTTAATCTCTCTCTCTCTCTCTCTCTCTCTCTCTCTCTCTCTCTCTCTACTTCAACAATTTATTGTTGAGATAAATCATTCTTGTCCTTGCATTCTGAAGATGTGTCACTGTAATAATTGATGAAGTTAAAAATTTCCCATGTTCATCTTTTTCACCATCGTCGATGTCCCTTAATGATTTATCATTGTAGTAATCGCCAAGTGATCACTTACAAAGAAGAAATTGAACAAATTGACCCAAATTAACATATTTCAAGTGCATCCCAAACCACAACCAAAGATCCTATCACGATTGCCTTACGAGCCAATGGTTGACCTCATGCAATCTATTGAGTAGAATCGAGATAAAAAAGTTTGAACATGAAAAAATTTGAACATGCGTTTTGGTTAGATTCTTACACACTCCACCCTACTAACACCTACCTCAAGAGATCTTGATAGATACACATGCATGTAAATACGCGCATGCTCACACACACACACAATTTAGATATGAAAAGGAAAGACCTGGCAATAGAGCTAAAAGTGAAAGATCCAAGCTAGAAAATCTATCTCAATATGACCGGGTTTGACACAATATGAACATTTTAGGTTAGTTCTGATGGTTTGCGCTATCCTTGAAACTCACACTTTTTTTTCGAAGTTTCCATTTTTTCTCTTCATCTCGTGTCTTGGTTGACATTGCATTTTGCTATTTTCCACGTTCTCATAGAGTTTGGTTATGAATGAGGAGAGTTCGTAAAAGAATGGGAGAGAGACAAGTATAAACAAGAGATTGAGACAAGTATAAACAAGAGATTGAGATGCATTAGAATCAAAGAAGCAGAATTGAGAGAGTTTTTGTACAAAGGAGTATCAAAACAAACTATTCAAGAAAGATGGGAGGCATACAACCTAATGAAGGGGGCAAAGGAAAAGGCTTTAGAAAGTGTGGACCACATGAGCCAATAGGCCCATTGTGAGGCAATAGAAACATTAGATGGTGATGTGACTCCATCAAGTAAGGGTTTAGATCCTAGTATTCCGGCTACTAATAGATACATTTTTTTTTTGTATTGCATATTATACATTACCGACATTGTCAATTTGGCTGGAGTTGACGACCTTTTAGTTTTCAACTTTCAAGTGTGTACATTCATCCTCAAATGTGTGTTCTTATAAATCCGATTTGAGAAGGCTCTAAGCACTGGTATGGTCATGATGATGTCTACCTCCTATGCCGTATGATCGCTAAGTGGGCATGCCGTGTTTTGGGCCTTCCCAATGATATGAAAAATGGGATCTTGGCCACAACCGAGTTCAAATGCGGAATAGGGTAACACAAGCAAAACAGAGAGAAACAAAAAATAAATGTGCACAAGATATATTGTGGAAAACCCCTAACCGGGTAAAAACCATGGGTGCCCACAGACACCAAACCAATCCACGATGAGAGGAAATATACAACAAGACAAACACACATGCACCGACCCGAGTTCGTACTTTTCACCAACAAGCGGTTACAATAGAGACCCTCTTGATAACCCTCATTCACTCACTCACTCACTCACTCACTCACTCACTCACTCTCTCTCTCTCTCTCTCTCTCTCTCGTTTTGTCTATTCTGCTGAAGAGGCAACGACCTCGCACACATTGTACACAGTTGCATAGACAACCCACACACGCTATACAAGATGAACAAGATGAAACAACAACCAGTTTGCCCTAGTTATATTTATACTTAGATAACTTTCGGGCTATTTACATAACTGGCCTAAATAGGCTTGACAAAAAACTTATTTCCATGTTTGACCTTTCTGGATACTTATCCGGACTCCATTCGGTTCAAGGATCTGTACCACCCGATCCGGCGCACACTTCTCAAATTCCTCTATCCAGTGTTCAGCCCATCCGGAGGAACCTAATTCTCAACAAACTCCCCCCTTCACTTCGGATGAGGCTTCACCAATCCGACCCGACTCTGACATGCTTCTAGCCTTTTTGCCGACAACACCTTTGTCAACATGTCAGATCCGTTCTCCGATGTGTGGATCTTTGTTAGAGCAAACTCCCCTTCTTCTACTTGCTCTTAGAGCCAATGATATCTCCTTTGAATATGCTTGGTCCTTGAGTGGTAGGCCGCATTTTTCGCAAGGTGGATGACACTTTGGTTGTCGTAGTAGAGACGGAATTCACCTTGTCAAATTCCCAGCACTCTGACAAACTCCTTCATCCATATCATTTCCTTGCTAGCTTCGATAGCTACCATGTACTCAACTTCCGTGGTCGATTATGCCACGAACTTTTGCAACCTCAACTACCACGAGATGGCTCCCCCTGCACAAGTTATCACATTCCCGGATGTGGACCGATTGGTATCTACATCAGCAGACCTGTCTGAATCGGTAAAGCCTTCTAACACGAGGTTACCTGAGCCGAATCAAAGACACATACTCGAGGTGTCTCTCAGGTACCTGTGTATCCACTTGACTGCTACCCAATGTTCTCTTCCGGGGTTACTCAATAATATCAGTTGACGACTCCGACAACATATCTGATATCAAGACTGGTACATACCATTGCATACATCATGCTTCTGAGTGTTGAGGCATAAAGCACCTTCATCATCTCAGCTTTCTCTATCTTTGTCTTCGGACATTGTATCAACGATAACTTGTTGTTTGTAAGGATTGTCGAACCAACCGATTTTGCACTTTCCATGCCAAACCTTTGGAGTACCTTTGTCACGTATTTTTCCTATGACAGCCATAACAACTTCTTTGTCCGATCCTGAACAATGTGTATCCCCAAGATTTGTTTTGCCGGACCCATGTCTTTCATCGAGAACGACCTGCCCAAGGCCTTCTTTAGTGTTCGGATTTTCACATGGTCCCGCCCGACAATCAATATGTCGTCCATGTTTAACATCAGAATAAGTCAATCTCCTTTGTCAAACTTCTTCATGTTAATCCGAGGGCCGGACAACAGCCTAACACAGGGTGTCCACTTAAGACACTTCACCAAAGGGTCGTACGACATAATGACTTACGACACAACGTTTAATTAGACCTTAATTGGCTACTTAGCAATCCGTAATTAACACGCGTAAGATATAACAATGAATACAGAACGGTAATCAACACTGGAAGATTAAGACAATAAGCTCTATTAATTATCCGCTTCTGATTACATTATAACCGGGCCTTTATATAGGTCTCTGGTGCGAAATACAAAACGGTGCCAACCAGCACCTTTACGGGATCGGTCTGGATCCGGATCGGCATACCGATTCCGGTCCGTCTGTCCACATCTTCTCATATATTAATAAGATTACTAATTACAACAGTTCCCGAATAACTATTCCTTTTCACACTCTGATTTGGACCTCCTTAAGCCTTCTTGCCAGTCGGTAACACATGGCACGCCCGTGGGACAGTACCTTGTACGTCGAACCCATTATCCGGCCCTTTTACGCTTCGTCCAAAATGTCCAGAATGCTTTGCTCCAAAATTTCCAATGGCTCGTCGGGAATCTATTGTTGTTGCTGTGGTTGTTGTTGTTGTTCCGTTTGTGGCTGTGGCTGTGGCTCCATTTGTCGCTCTGGCACCGGCGTTTCCTTCGTTGGTTCCTCTGTCGGAGTTGTCTGTGGCTGACTGACCCCGGCCTGGTCCCCCTTCGGTCCTTGCACCGACGACGGTTCCTCATCACTAAGGTTGACCGTTGCCGCCTTTCGCGCTTTTTCTTCCTGGAGCCGGGACCGCTCATAGCTTTCGAACTGGATTTGAGCCTCCAGCCGATCGTCGTCCAGTTGAGCTACGAGTTGCCGGACTTGTACCAGTTGTTCATCCGCCAGGGCTGTGAAATCTTCGGCCAGCTCATCCCCTATGGTGGTGAAGTCCTCTGACGTCAGCGTATAACAATCGTCGCCCTCCTTTCGCCGGTTTTCCACGTCAGCCCTAAGCAATTGGAGTTCCGCCGTATTCTGCGCCCATTTCGCCCACCAACGCACAGAGCTGTCATCAATCAAGCTTTTGGTCTAGTGAGCCATGACCGGAGGATGCACTGGATCCATTCGGCTCCCATATATGATTTATTTTCTGCGGCTTGTCGCTCTTCCTTCAATTTCTTGATGATCCGAACCGTGTCTGCCTCCTGCTCCCTATAATGCGACAATTGATTTTGATAGGTTGTTTGCAACCTCTGTAGTACCATTATCGCTCTTTCCTTGTCTTCATGGTTCTGTTTGTGGAGCTCCATCCGGTCATTCGTCGCTTCCTCCAATAGCCTGGAACTTTCCGCTCGTTCTTCGGCGAGTGCCGTTGTGGCCCTATCAACTTCTTGCCGGAGCTCGGCCATCCGTTCTTGCTGTTGCTTATACTCCGTCTCCAGCTGCTTGTAGTCCCGATTCAGATGATCGAAATCATCAGTCTTCTACTTCAGCCTCTGGTTGATCTGCAGGCGCGCGCGGTCCTGCCGGTCCTTCTATTGACGGAGCTCTTCCTTCAGCCTCTCTATTTCCGTCTCCGCCATCCGTCGCAGCTTGTCTTTTTCCTGCAACACTTTCTCTTTTTCCTCCTTCAGCCGGTCGTAAGCATGATGTCCTTTACGCAGGTTTTCCTCTGCCCGACGAAGGTTCTCAACAGTCTTTTTTAATTCTTCTTCGGCCTCCTTCTTCAAGTCGCGTTCGGCTCCGTAATGCTTCTTGTGTGGCGAGCTCATCTCGTAATTCCGCAAGCTCGTGGGCTTGCGCCGCATCCTTCTCCGGGATAGTTTGTGTCTCCGAGGTCTTATTCCTCTGTACATCAACCGGAGTCACCGGTGCTTGGATCTATGTTGCGGTTAAGGCCATTTTGGCCATATCTCCTGTGATCCGATCCAAGTCTTGTTCGAGGCACCGGATCCTTGACCTAGCCGTCTCCAGTTCATCGGTTGTAACGAGCAACCGTTCCGTTTGCGCTCTTTCCTCTGCCTCTATGCATCTGACTACTCCGGCAATTTGTTCTCCTACCCACCGGAGCCATTGGCTGCCGGTGCACTATTGTTGCGCTTGCACGGAGAGTTTGCTGATGGGTTTACTCACCGGTGGCTGGTCCCGCCTTACTGCGTCCAATTGCGCTTCTAGTTCTGCCAGCTGACCACTTTGCCGTTCCAGCTCTGAGTGTGTTTCGGCTCGCCACCCCTTGTCTGCTTGTTCTTGGCCGGTTGGGGCGGTTGGCCTTCTGTGACCGGTTCCATCCGAACCGGTTCCGGTGCCTCCCTTGGCGTGGGTTGCTCAGCGTAGTTGCGGGCGTTCCATCCTTCTGTGGGTCTGAACGCTTCCCAGCTGATTCAACGGTGCTCTTCACCAGCCGCCGCTGGAGGTGCTCCGTGGGTTCTTCCTCCATTTCTTCCACCTGAGTCCCGGCATTCATTCTTGTCGCCAGGGTGTCCGTTTCCTGTTGCACCGGTCGGTGGAGTGGGCTCTTCAGGGGCCGTGCCGGTGTCTCCTCACTTGCATCTGTCGGCCACTTCCGGTTGGCGCGTTCCTGTGTCGTCTTCTTTGCGTCGGCCGTCTGCCCCTTAGTGGCCTTGGAGGCCAACAATTGTTGCCGTTTCGAAGCAGGTTTCGGGGTGCCGTCCGTTGCTCTTCCCCGCTTCTTGGTTTGGACGGGCTCGACCGGTGGCGCCAACAGGGTGAGCCATTGTGTCACCGCATGCCATATTTTCTGGCCTTCCTTGCCGTCCTTTCCTCTTACTATATCAATGGCCGTACACAACTCGTCGGCGATCAGCACCGACCAATCTACCTTGACCCCTTTGTACGTTGCGATGATCAAGCTTGCTCGGTTCTGAGGCATGACGGGGGGTCGAGGGTACACGTGGCCGAACTCATGGAGCACACGGGCAATTTCGCGGAATAGCATAACTTCGCCGCCCTATGTCCTGTAGCCCTTGCTGGCTAGAGAGTACTCACTGAAATATTTGATGAGTTGCTCGGAGGTAGGATTGTCGATCGTGTAGATGCCTCCCTGCGGAAGGCCTATTAACGCACGGATCGCCTCCTCCGTGATCACCTCTGTGTCGATTTCTTTGATGATCTTTTCGGCCTCCTTGTGTGGCGCCGCCTCCATGATTGTTAAGAAACCCTCTAGTCCGTGTTGCGGTAGGCATTTCTTGGCGGCTTCAAACAACGTTTGGCAGTCCATCTCTGCGTCGAGGTCGGAGAGCGTTGGCGAGGTTTGGTGGTGGGGAGAGTGTGAGAGAGAAAGTTTTGAGGGAGGGGGTTCTCTGTGTGCGAGGTCTCTGCGATTAATCTTCACGCGTCTGTCTGCGTCTATTCTCCTTGGTTCGCGATAGGAGAAGGTCTCGATGCGTGGGGTTTTTTCTCTCTGCATCTTGGCGCCTTTTTCGAGCCTCCGCATGTGCAGGTCGTGTACTATAGTAGCATTGCGTGCCATGTGGCGGTGGTTTAATGTCCTATTCATAGCCCCTCATACCTTTTCGACGTGCCTCTTTACTCGTTTGTATGGCCGTTTCCACCACTCCTTTCCATGATTTATTTGATTCGCTCCTTTATTCTTTATTTTATTTTATTTTATTTTTTATTAAATTACTTGTGTGGTTAATTTTTCTTCGGTCCTGTCGGACCTTTACCCGAAACGTGCAACTTGCCGGCCTCTTGATGGTTTGCCGTCGTTTTGCTCTCCTCAGTTGCCGGCTCATGCTCCTCCTGACTGGCTTGGTGGTAGCCG
Organism: Azolla caroliniana; assembly: GCF_043228905.1. NCBI lineage: Eukaryota > Viridiplantae > Streptophyta > Polypodiopsida > Salviniales > Salviniaceae > Azolla > Azolla caroliniana. The sequence goes on along the minus strand of NW_028230441.1, from coordinate 10,068,802 downwards.
TTGTCTTCACCGGTTGTCGTTATGGTTGACCTGCCGGCGTCTGACTCGGTGGCGGCCCTTCGTTCAAATGGGTTCTTAGGCATAGGTCCTTTGTATGGTTTTAGTCTAAATCCGTTGACCCATTTGCCCAACACTTCTCCGGCAAGTGTCCTCAATTGGTAGGACCCATTGAACTCGCGTGTGATCCAGTATGGTCCGGTCCATCTAAACCGTAGTTTACCTGGCATTTTGCCCATCCGGGTCTGGAACACGAGTACCGGCTTGCCGGTTCCGAACATCTTTTCGTTTCCCTTCCGGTGCCGATCTACAAATGCTTTCCGTCTCCGTTGTTCCAATTCCAGGTGCATAATGCTCGCCAGTCGGTGTTCTTCCAGTTCACACAGAGCCTTTAACCAAATTGCCTCTGATTCCTTTTCGTTCAATCGTTCCCGAATCTGAATCCGTAAGCTTGGTACCTGGAACTCGACCGCATGATTGCCTCTAATCCGAATGCTAACAAGAACAACGTTGTTTGGATGCTTGTTTTGTACGCTGTCTAGTAAGCGCAAAGCGCACTGTGCAGCTTCGTATCCCAATCCGTCCGGTTTTCGTTGACGATTTTCTGGAGGATATTCTGGAGCGTTTTTTTCGTTGACTCAGCTAACCCGTTTGCTTGCGGATAGTACGGTGTGCTTCGTTTATGTACTACCGCATAGAACGTCGTCAAACTTTTTACCACCTGTCCAAGAAAGTGCCCGCCTTGGTTGCTTATCAACTCTATGGGGCATCCGTACCAGCACCAAATGCATTCGTATAAGAATTTTGCCGTCGACGCCACGATGTTGTCTCGTAGGGCTTTTGCTTCCACCCACTTAGTGCAGTAATCCGTCACGACAATCACGTACCGGTTACCGGTTCTCATTGCCGGTGGTTTAAATGGCCCGACAAAATCCAACCCCCATTTATGGAATGGTTCTAGTGGTAGGACCGGCTGGTGTGGCATCCGAGCTTGCTCTGTTGGCTGGCCCATTGGCTGGCATAGATCACACTCTTTCGCGTACCGGACTGCATCTTTCAATGTGGTCGACCACCATAGGCCACTTTCCCATACTTTCCTTGCCGTCGCATCTCCGACATAATGGCCTCCGACGACTCCGCAGTTTGCTTCACGTAGTATTACCTCCTTCTTGTCGCTGCGCACCGCTCGTTGCCATATACCATCTACACCCTTTTGGTATAGCGTGTCCTGTACTAAACAGAAGTGCCGGCTTTGTACCGCCAAGTGTTTTCTCTCGTCCTGGATCATCTCCTCCGGAGGCAATCCGGTACTCAGAAACTGGTGCATATTAGTTAGCCACTTATCTTCTTGTGCCACCGTTTCATCTGTTGCCGTTTCCGTGGTGACTCAAAAAAGCTCCGCATCCGGAAACTCGTCCGATACTCCGTCACCCGTCTCCCCGGAATCTAACCGGCTTAGATAATCTGCTACCGCATGCTGTATGCCGGGTCGGTGGAATATCTCGAATTCGAACTACTGCAACAGCAAAGTACACAAGGCCAACTTACCGGTGAGTGACGCTTTGGATACTAGGTAGAGGAGTGCCGAATGATCCACATGGAAGGAGAACTTTTTTCCCAATAAATAATGCCTGAATTTTGTTACATTGTAGATCATTCCTAAAGCTTCCCTTTTCGTGGTAGAATAATTTCGTTCCGCTTGGGATAGCTTCCGGCTGGCATAGTACACTGGCTAGTACCACCTTGGCTCCATAAGTTGCATGAGCGCGCTGCCAATTGCGATGTCGGAGGCGTACACGAACACATGAAACTCTTTACTCCAATCCGGAGGCTGCACTACCGGTGCTTGTGACAATAACACCTTTAGTGCCCGGTACGCCTTGTCTTCGATGTCGGTCCATTGGAACGGTGTTCGATGTACTGCCGTATGCAGAGGTGTAGCCAGGTCTGCCAAATATCGGAGCATACGGCTATGCCAGCGGATTTGTCCTAGGAAACGGCTCAATGCCTTTGCCTTTGCCGATGCCGGTGCTTCCAGGATTGCTTTCACTTTGTCCGGATCTACGACAATGCCTTCCTTGCTTACTATATGCCCTAGTAGCGTTCCGCTAGACACTCCAAATACACACTTCGCCGGATTCAAGCTTACCCGGTACGCCCTACACTTCTCCAGACATAGTTTGAGGTGCTGCAAATGGTCTTCTTCTCGGCTATAGACGGCGAAGTCGTCAAGGAATACCTGCATAAAAGCTGGTATGTATTCGCCAAAGATCTCCATGATGATCCGTTGGAATGGTGTCGGTGCCGTTTTCAGACCGAACATCATCACCACGGCAACAAACACTCCCCATTCGGTGACGAAAGCCGTTTTCTATTGATCATCAGGGTGCATCCGGATCTGATTATACCCGCTGAATCCCTCTAAGAAACTATAGACTTCATGGCCGGCGACGGCATCCAAAACTCCATCTGTAAACGGAAGTGGAAATGCATCCATTACCGTTGCCGCATTGAGCTTCCGGTAGTCGACACAAACTCTAATTTTGCCGTTCTTCTTTGGTACGACTACGATCGGGCTCAACCATGTAGATTTCTTTATGGAACGGATGAAGCCAACCCTCAGCAATTTGTCAATTTCCTCCTTGACTTTGGTGGCGTAGTTTGGGTTCATCAGGTACTGACGCTGTGCTACCGGCTTAGCGTCTTTGCTCAGGTGTATCTGGTGTTGATACAACTGAGGATCCAACCCTCTCATATCCTCGTAAGACCAGGCAAATACGTCGCGAAACTCGTTGAGGAGTGTAATTATCGTCGTTTTGTTCTCTACATTCATTTCTTTGGCGACGTGCACTGGTTTTGCCTCCTCCGCCATTCCTAGATTTACCTCTTCCAATTGAGACGCTTTTACACGCTGTGATACAACCATTTCTCTTTCCAATGCCTCCTGCATTTGCCGTAACTCCCGGATTGCTTCTTTATCCGGCTCCGCTTCGATTCTGTCCGGTTGCAGTAAGTAAGGTGATACAGCTTCGGCGACGTCAATTTCGAATAGGGGTACAATCTTCGAGTTCTCCTGCAAGTACTGATCTTCTTCTTCGTCTGCTAATCCTTCCAGCATATTGACGCACTCCGCATATAACGGTGTTAGATCCTTGCCGGTGCCCTTCCTTGGTTGTCTTGGTACCCGTACCTTTGCTTTTCCCCGCCGGAACGTGATCATATTCCTCCTCCAGTTCTGCTTGATGTGTGCCGTCTTTAACCAAGGGCGTCCCAACAATAATGGGTACGCTCCTTGAGCCTGCAACTAGAGAACTACAACTGAGATTCGGAATGTGTGGCCCCCGATGGTTACTTCTAAGTCCCGTATTAATCCTATCGGTCGCACCGAGCTTGTGTCCGCCATTCGGAGCCAGAACGGACATGGCTCCCACTCTTGGATTCCAAGAGCATCGCACATCCGGATGCTTATTACATTAACGCCGGAGCCTCCGTCTATTATCGTGCCGGGGAGTTCTTTCCCTTTCACAATGGCAGTAATTGCCAGACTGTTGGTGTCCACCACAGCCGGTCCCTCCTCTGGATTTGAGAAGAATGCCGGAGCCGGTGGTGTTCCGTCTGTCGCCGTGCCGGACTTGAGTCCTTCTGTGAATCTTGGTACTAGCTGCAAGAGTCGTCCTAACGGCAGTGTGATCTGGCATTCTTGCAATACTTGCCATGTCACGTTGTCGTGAAGTACAAAAGCTTCACATTAAAAGTCTACAATAAGATAAATATGTAACTAAAATAACATTTGATAATGTTTTATATATAAAGATAATATTAACAACACATATGATAATATTATATATATGTAAAGAAAAATAATATATATATATATAGATAAATATATTATATTACACGAACAAGAGAGGACTTGAACCAATAACCCCACCCTATGACTCTCAAATCTTACCATTTACTCTATACTAGTAATATACATAAAATAAAGCATACTTTATATTACATAAAGGATTTGCTTCATGATATAAAAATAAAGTTGTATGTTGTATTCAATAGTATTTTAAGACTCCAACCCACAACCTCATACACCAAAGTCAACACACCTACCATTAGGCTAGGCCCTTTCTCTTTAAGATTATATTTTAATGTTTATTATTATTGCATATATTGTTTCATACATAAAAGCTCAAATGAGCGAGATGTTTATCATGCATCACATGTAATGCATGAACGCCAAATGGCGATCATGCATCACACGCATTTCATGCACTACATGCATGACTTGTACCCTCCAATGCATCATATGCATGGGGGCACCTATTTAAATGGTGAAAGAGAAGATCAAAGAGAGGATAGGTATGAGATATCAATCAAATTATGTATTACACAAGAGATACCATAAAAATAGAGAAAGAGGGGAAGAAGTTGAACATAAACATGGAGCTCTAGCTTGGCGGTCGTGGTGGTCAACTCTCAACAAGAGGGAGGCGGTTCGAGCCTTATCTTCATCAAAATATTGAAATGAAGATTGTAGTGGTCTACAATCAAGAAAGAGAAGAGCGATTACCTTGCAAGACAAAGTTCGGAGGTTCAACGACGTGTACAATCATTTTGTAACTCTTTCATGAAAATGATTATAAATTTCATACACTTTCTCATATATTATTTTATGTTTTATCTTGTCTTATCTTATATTCCTTAAAAATCCTATTTTGTCATATCTTATTGATCTCTATTCACTCCATCTCTACTCTTTCGTCTCTTTCGTCCATAATCCCAGTGATTCCTTCCTCACTTTCACGTTATCCTTTGTGTGCGCAACGCTACGCTTCTAGGCGAGCCACATCACGACACTCACGTTTTCGGACTGACTGCCGCCGGCGAGCTCTTCGGTGTTCTCCTTTGCTGCGCCAGTTCTGTTACGTTTCGCTCATTTGCCTTTTTCACCCATTCCGTTGCTTGTTTCCGGATGGGCCTCTTGTGTCTCCCATTTCGTCGTCTTGCCCTTCGACCTTGTGGTGACCTGTTGTAGGTCTGCGACTTCGGTGACTACCATGTTTACTGCCAGTCGCTTATCATAGCTCTTTGCCGGACATTGATTGCTATAATGTCCTTCTTGCCGGCAATAATAGCAATATGCTTTTGCGGTGTTGCTGGATTCGGCATTGTTTCCTGTATCCGGTGGAGGACCTGTGGTAACCACGGAGCTTTGGTCCTGTTGGCTGCTTGAGGCGCCTTTTTCTGGTTCACGTGGGTGGCTCCTTTTTTCAAATGCTGTTTTTTATTAAGTTCTTTTGTTGCGGTACCTTGAGGGGTTGGTCAATCATATCTCCGTAATCTTCTCGTCGTTGGTGATACTCCGGGGGAGTGAACCCCGGTTGTGATGCTCGTACCGTCCATTGTAATCTCGGTACCTGTCATATCTCTTGTACCGGTCT